>NC_041217.1:142037298-142071495 GCF_002837175.3 Physeter macrocephalus
GGGCAGGAACCTGCGTCCCCTGCATCGGCAGGTGGACTCTCAACCACTGTGCCACCAGGGAAGCCCCTTCTAGTGTATTTTTCATTTCAGTTATTGTATTGTTTATCTCTTGTTTTTTTGTTCTTTAATTCTTCTAGGTCTTTGTTAAAAGTTTTTGCGGTTTCTCGATCTTTGCCTCCATTCTTTTTCCGAGGTCCCGGATCATCTTCACTATCATCATTCTGAGTTCTTTTTCTGGAAGGTTGCCTATCTCCATTTAGTTGTTTTTCTAGGGTTTTACCTTGTTCCTTCATCTGGTTCATAGCTCTCTGCGTTTTCATCTTGTCTGTCTTTCTTTGCATGTGTTTTTTGTTCCACAGGCCACAGGATTGTAGTTCTTCTTGCTTCTGCTTTCTGCCCTCTCGTGGATTAGGCTGTTTAAGAGCATTGTGCAACTCTTCTGATGGGTGGGTAGTGGTGGGTGGGTAGAGGTGGCTGTTGGGCTGGTGGGCAGAGCTCAGTAGAACTTCAATCCACTTGTTTGCTGATGGGCGGGGCTGGGTTCCCTCCTTGTTAGTTGTTTGGCCTGAGGTGACCCAACACTGGAGCCTACCCAGGCTCTTTGATGGGACTAATGGCAGACTCTTGGAGGGCTCATGCCAAGGAGTATTTCTCAGAACTTCTGCTGCCAGTGTCCTTGTCCTCACGGTGAGACACAGCCACACCCTGCCTCTGCAGGAGACGCTCCAGTACTAGCAGGTGGGTCTGGTTCAGTCTCCCCTGGGGTCACTGTTCCTTCCCCTGGGTCCCGATGTGCACACTGCTTTGTGTGTGCCCTCCAAGAGTGGGGTCTCTGTTTCCCCCAGTCCTGTCCAAGTCCTGTAATTAAATGCTGCTAGCCTTCAAAGTCTGATTCTCTAGGAATTTCTCTTCTGGTTGCTGGACCCCCGGGAAGCCTGATGTGGGGCTCAGAACCTTCATTCCAGTGGGTGGACTTCTGTGGTATAAGTCTTCTTCAGTTTGTGAGTCACCCACCCAGCAGTTATGGGATTTGATTTTATTGTGGTTACGCCCCTCCTACCATATCACTGTGGCTTCTCCTTTGTGTTTGGATGTGGGGTATCCTTTTTGGTGAGTTCCAGTGTCTTCATGTCAATGATTGTTCAGCAGTTAGTTGTGATTGTGGTGCTCTCGCAAGAGGGAATGAGAGCATGTCCTTCTACTCCGCCATCTTGAACCAATCCTGTAGATGTATTCTTGATGTGTTTGTAGGGAGAGATGAACTCCACATCCTCCTACTTCTCCGCCTTCTTGGAAAGTGTAGTATTTACTATTGAAAAAAAATCCATGTGTAAGTAGACCTGTGCAGTTCAAACCTGTATTGTTTAAGGGTCAGCCTTAGTCACAGGTGAATTACATTAATCTCTTTATTTATGTTTTCATGTAGCAAAAACTACTTGAGAGAGGCTGTGTTGTAGCATGGAAAGAGTACTGAGTACTGGCTTTTGAATTCTAATTTCGTTTACTAGCAGTGTGATTCTGGACAAGTTACTTAACGTCCTTGAAACTTTTGTTTCTCATTGCTTAAATGGGCAGAGTAGTAGTATCTACCTCATAGGGTTGTTGAGAGTATTAAATGAGATAATGTAAATTGCGTGGCTCATAATAAATAACTTAGATTTTTATCAGTACGGATATTAATGGACAGAATTTTTAGCATGTTAGGGTTATTGAGGGGATTAAACAATAATGTAATTTACTTGGCTTATAATAAATAACTTATTGTTAGCTCCTAATGAGTAAGAATGTTATGCTGTAACAAATCAATTTTGAGTGTTCTCCATTTTCCTCATTTCCCTCATTTGAGAATTATTGTTACTTGAGTGTTGATTGCTGAGTTCTGATAATTAACTTTTATATCTTATCTCTAGATCTTAGGATGAAATGAGAAGAAACCAACTAGAGCAGATACCTCTATGTTTGCTTCAAAATTCTATGAGTTCTCTTGCTAGAATCCTCGGCTTTTATTGGTTTAATGGGCTTTTGGGTAACAGCTTAATTTAGTTCCCTGAGTACTTCTTTGGGAAGCAGATAACTTTGCCTATTAATAAACAACACCTGTAACTCATCAAAACAGCTTTCATACTTGATAAAATTCATTTTTTCTTAAAGAACACAGCCATTTTTGTTAGTCCTCAGTAAACTGAAGGGAGAAAACAGCTAATTGGAATGAGGAAGCATTTTTTCCAGGCCAGGAGGGTACTTTTAAAGCCAAATTGTTACATGTCAGTGTAAAGAGGGAACAGTGTAACTAGTGGAACATTTAGTACCTGGATATTTTGTATTATATGTAATATATAATGCTTTTACCTGATATTCTTTTCTGTTCCAGTATTCTATCCAGCATACCACGTTTAGCTGTTGTTATGTCTCCTTCGCCTCTGCTTACTCTGCTTTCTCAGACATTCCTTTGACACTTTTCAAGAGTCATTGTCAGGTATTTTGTAGAATGTTCTTCAGTTGGGGTATGTCTGATGTTTTTCTCATGATTAGACTGGCGTTATGATTTTTTGGGAGGCAGACCACGGAGGTAAATTACCATTTTCATCACATCATATCATATCATTATATGGCTTAGCATTGTTGATATTGACCTTCAGCCCCTGGTTGAGATAATGTTTATTAAGTTTCTCCACTGTAAAGTTATTCCCCCACTCCATATATTGTACTGTTTGAAAGGAAGTCACTGTGTGCATCTCACACTTAGTGAGTGGGGGATTATATTCCACTTTTGTGAAGGCTATCTATTTACATGAATTATTTGCAGTTCTACATGGGAGATTTGTCTCTTGTTTGTTTCTGTGTGTGTGTATACATACACACATATTGTACTTTATACATATATACATGTATACTTTCGGTTATAATCCAGTACTGATTTATGTATTTTGTTGCTCAGCTGTTCCAGCTTTGACTTTGGGGGGCTCTTTCAGTTAGATGTTGTATCCCTTTGATATATTCCCGTCTTGTGTGTGTGTGTGTGTGTGTGTGTGTGTGTGTGTGTTTTGTATGCGAGCACTTACTTCCTTTCTGGCACTGCAAGGTGTTCCAGGTTCATCTTGTATATTGTCTGCCCAGTCCTAGAATCAGCCATTTCTCCAAGGAACCCCCATTGGAGAATGGTATTAGAAATCAAGATCTGGGTGCTAAGTGTTCTTGATTTTGACCTACATTTTCTTCTAAAACATAACCATAATTTCATGCATTCTTGTCTTTGGCCATGATGTTTTCTCTGTATGGAATGTTCTCCACCTTTTATCTGCCTGTTAAACTCCCATTTCATCTTTCAGAAGTCTGCTTAAGTACTTCTTTTGCTGGAATGCATTCCTTAATTTTCTCTGAGTCATTTCGTTTTTCCTTTTTTTTTTTTTTTTTTTTTTTGTGGTACGCGGGCCTCTCACTGTTGTGGCCTCTCCCGTTGCGGAGCACAGGCTCCGGACGCACAGGCTCAGTGGCCATGGCTCACGGGCCCAGCTGCTCCGCGGCACGTGGGACTTCCCTGACCGGGGCACGAACCCGTGTCCCCTGCATTGGCAGGCGGATTCTCAACCACTGCTTTCAGGAAATAAGTGATTATAGGGCTAGCTGGAAACTACTTCCTGTGATCTCAGCTATTTACAGTTCTGAAGCCAGTGATTTGGAAGAGCTTACTTGGAGGCCATGACAGATTTTATGTCTTTAGTCTGTTCAAGGTTTTATCTTTTGCTCCAAGGAAGGTTTGGCCAAAAAGTTCGTTCATATTTTCTGTAAGATGGCTGTGGTAGTGCTTAGTTGTCTAACTTCACTTGGAACAATTTTGTTAGATTGTACTGTGACAGCTGTTATATCAGTGTGCCTTAAAAAAAAACACATCAAAATTGGTGAATTTTTGTGTAGCCATTTTAATACTGAAGATGGAAGAAAACATTTTCAGCGTATTACACTTTATAATTTCAAGAAAAGTAAAAACGCAACTGAAACATAAAAAAAGATTTATGCAGTGTATGGAGAAGGTGCTGTGCCTAATCGAATGTGTCAAAAGTGGTTTGTGAAGTTTCGTGCTGGAGATTTATCGCTGGACGACACTCCACGGTCAGGTAGACCAGTTGAAGTCGATATCGATCAAATGAAAACAATAATTGAGAACAATCAATGTTATACCATGTGGGAGATAACTGACATACTCAAAATATCCAAATCAAGTGCTGAAAATCATTTGCACCAGCTTGGTTATATTAATCGCTTTGTTGTTTGGGTTCCACATAAGTTAAGCGAAAAAACCTTCTTGACCATATTTCCGCATGCGATTCTCTGCTTAAACGTAATGAAAACATTCTGTTTTTAAAACAAATTGTGACAGGCAATGAAAAGTGGATATTGTACAATAATGTGGAATGGAAGAGATCGTGGGGCAAGCGAAATGAACCACCAGGAACCACAACAAAAGCCGATCTTCATCCAGAGAAGGTGATGCAGTGTATATGGTGGGATTGGAAGGGAGTCCTCTATTACGAGCTCCTTCTGGAAAACCAAACGATTCATTCCAACAAGTACTGCTCACAATTAGACCAACTGAAAGCACCGCTGGGCGAAAAGCATCCAGAATTAGTCAACAGAAGCATTCTTCCATCAGGATAATGCAAGACCGCATGTTTCTTTGATGACCAGGAAAATACTATTACAGCTTGGCTGGGAAATTCTGACTCATACGCCATATTCACAAGACATTGCACCTTCGGATTTCCATTGGTTTTGGTGTTTACAAAATTGTCTTAATGGAAAAAATTTCAGTTCCCTGGAAGACTGTAAAAGGCACCTGGAACAGTTCTTTGCTCAGAAAGATAAAATGTTTTGGGAAGATGGAATTATGAAGTTGTCTAAAAAATGTCAGAAGGTAGTGGAACAAAAGGGTGAATACATTGTTCAGTAAAGTTCTTGGTGAAAATGAAAAGTGTGTATTTTATTTTTACTTAAAAACTGAAGGAACTTTTTGGCCGCTATGAACATTGGGGTACGTGTATTTTTTTTTAAAGTGTTTTTAAAAAAAAAATATTTATTTTTGACTGTGTTCTGTCTTTGTTGCTGCGTGCGGGCTTTCTCTAGTTGCGGCGAGCGGGGCTACTCTTCATTGTGGTGCGCGGGCTTCTCATTGCGGTGGTTTCTCTTGTTGTGGAGCGTGGGCTCTAGGCGCATGGGCTTCAGTAGTTGCGGCACACGGGCTCAGTAGTTGTGGCTCACAGGCTCTAGAGCGCAGGCTCAGTAGTTGTGGAGCATGGGCTTAGTTGCTCCGTGGCACGTGGGATCTTCCCGGACCAGGTCTCAAACCCGTGTCCCCTGCATTGGCAGGCGGATTCTGAGCCACTGTGCCACCAGGGAAGCCCCATGGGGTGCATGTATTGTTTTGAATTAGAGTTTTTGTTTTTTCTGGATATATGCCCAGGAGTGGGATTGCAGGATTATATGGTAACTCTATTTTTAGTTTTTTAAGGAATCTCCATGATTTCCATAGTGGCTTCACCAATTTCCATTCTCACCAACAGTGTAGGAGGGTTCCTTGTTCTCCACACCCTCTCCAGCATTTATTATTTGTAGACTTTTAATGATGGCCATTCTGACCAGTGTGAGGTAATACCTCATTGTAGTTTTGATTTACATTTCTCTAGTAAGTAGTGATATTGAGCATCTTTTCCTGTGCCTGTTGGCCACCTATATGCCTTCTTTGGAGAAATGTCTATTTAGGTCTTCTACCCATCTGTTGATTGGGTGGTTTGTTTTTTTGATATCAAGTGTATGAGCTGTGTATTTTGGAAATTAATCCCTTGTTGGTAGCATCATTTGCATATGTTTTCTCTCAGTCTGTAGGTTGCCTTTTCATTTTGTGTATGGTTCCCTTTGCTGTGCAAAAGCTTTTCAGTTTAACTAGGTTCCATTTGTTTATTTTTATTTCCATTCTAGGAGGCTATACATATATCTTCTGTAATAGACCCCATTGTGTCAAATCAGACCTAATGTAATGGTATATATATATAATGACAATATAGTACATGTAATGAAAAGATACATGGAACCAACAAGGTGAAATCACGTGTAGCCATTAAGTAGTCAAAATTTTTTCTCTTCATTAATTTATTCATTTATTTAGTAAGAAGTTAGTAAACATCTATGTGCTAGGCACCATACTGAGCAAATAAAGATACTTTCTCATTGAAATCTGGTGCACATATGTATTAATATGAGGATTTGGAAGAAAAATCTGGTAAACCAGGAAAAATTGAAAGTGTATATATTTTACAACCCATTAAATTCACTTTTAGGTGTCTACTCAAGGAAAACTCTTATACATGTGCACAAGAGGACATAAACAAGGATGTTTACTGCAGCTGGTCTCCGTTTTTGCTACTGCAAGCAATCTTTACTATGAAAACTAAAATAAACTGGGATACTCATACAGTATAATACGCTACTATGGTTTAAATGAACTAGATCTACATATTCAAAATATATCTATATCTGAAAAAGTACCGTTGTAATGAAAGAATGGATTCAGATTGAGAAGATTTATATAGGGCTTTAAAAACACAGAACAATATTGCTAATTATATCTGAATTCATATACATGTTGTAGCATGTATTAGAATATTATTCTTTTTTAGGGCTGAATCATATTCCATTGTATGTATATACACTTTTGGGGGTATTTCACTGGGAGTGAATATTTCTATTGTGAAATAATCAGTAGGAATTCTGACACATGATTAAATGATTGCTAGTTAAAACAGTTTCAGTGTATCAGAAACCACCACTGTGGTAACACAGAGAAATGAAAGACTTTAATTTGAAAATTGAAGATGAGGAAGAAAAAAGTATCTTTATTCTTATATGACAGGGTTCTGTGTACTAAAATCATAAGGAGTCTACATAAAACCTGCTTGAAGTAACAAATCAATATACAAAGGCACTATACAAGAATGAGTTGTATTTCTATATACCAGCCATTTAGAATAGAAATTTAGAAATACCATTTACAGAAGAATTTTAAAAAGAGAAGCAGCATTTATGGATAAATTCAATAAAACATGCAAGATAAACATTTCTGAAAAAATAAAATGTAAATTAAATGGGACAGGTTTTTATTCATCATAAGTCTCAATATTGTTAAGATATCAGTTCTCCCCAAGTTGTTTACAGGTTTACTGCAATCCCAATTAAAATCCTAGCTGGCTTTTTTAAGTGTAAATTGACAAAGTGATCCTAAATTTTTATGGAGAAGAAAAGACTTAAATTAGTCAAAACAGTTTTGGAAAACAACAAAGTTTAATTACTTCCACTGTTTCTTTTCAAGATTTAATATAGTATTCTTATATAGTATATTGGCAGCAGGTTAGACATATACATTAGGGGAACAGAGTACAGGCCATAAATAGATTCACACATATGTAATTAATTGACTTGTTACAAAGGTGCCAAGGTGATTCAATGGGGAAAGGACTTCTTTTTTCTTTTTCTTTTTTAAAAAATTGTGGTATAATATACATAACATAAAATTTACCATTTAAACCAATTTTGAGTACAATTACGGGGCATTTGGTACATTCACAGTGTCAACCGTCACCACTCTTTCATTCCAGAACTTTTCATTATCCCAAACAGAAGTGCTGTACCCATTAACAAATAACTTTTCCTCTGCCTCTGTGCCTAGCTCCTGGTAATCTCTAGTTTATTTTTTGGCTCTGTGAATTTGCCTATTCTGGGTACCTCATATAAGTGGAGTCAGACAGTATTTGTCCTTTTGTGTTTGGCTTATTTTACTTTGCATAATGTTTTCCACACTCATCTGTGTTGTAACATGTATTAGAATTTCATTCCTTTTTAGGGCTGAATCATATTCCATTGTATGTATATACCACAATTTGGAATATTTCACTGGGAGTAAATATTTCTATTGTGAAATAATAATCAATAGGAATTCTAATACTTGATTAAATAATTGCTAGTTAAAACAATTTTAATGTATCAGAAACCACCAGTGTAACTAACAAAAATTGGTAATTGTAATAAAATTTCAATATTGTCAAAGTTTTGGGAAATGGGAATAGTTACAGACAGTTGATAGCATTCACTATGAATTGATTCAGTCTTTCTTATATGTTCAAGTGTGGAGAACTGTCTCAGCTTAGATTTCTTAGAATCAAAGCCTGAGACAGGGCTTCTTGCGCAAGTAATTTATTGAGGAAGTGACTTCAGAAAAACCTGTTGGAGTAAGAGCAGAGGAAGAAACTAGGTGGAGACATACGGTTTCAGAAGTATGTCTTCAGTCTGTTTACATAGGGAGCTCTGGAACCTACAATTGTACTACAGAATGGAATCACCCAGGGTCAAGGAGCCAGCACTGTTTTACCTCTGCATCAGTCATTAATTGGCCAGGGCCCACTCCCGGGGAGGAGCATGTAACCTCTCAGGCATCTCTGCTCAGTGGCTCCTATCAGCAAAGGATATTCCTCCAGGGAATAGTTCAAGTTTGAGCCTTTGACAGCTGATACGTGTAGCAAGTGAGAAATGGGTTCAACAGCCAGGGAAAGACACTTTGAATGAGGCATAAACAGCATCTGCAAATGGACCTATAAAACTCTTCTGTCTTTTCACTTTTGGTTCATTGCATCAGTTAAGAGTTAGATTAGGGAAGGTGGATCACTATGAGTGTGGAATAAAGGATGTATTACAGGGATTAGCCTTTACAGAGTTGTGGAAAAGCTCGGGGGAAGTAAAGGTCCAAATAGGGAAAGTCAGAAGAAGAGGGAAAAGTCACCAGGTATCACAAAGGGAAGCTGGTGAAGAAGTTTAAGGAAGGCTGCCGCCTCTGTGTATGGTGGTGAGCCTGAAGTCATTATAGGTCGGTAAAACAGGAAGCTAGGAAGAAAAGCTGAAATTCAAGAGGGCAAATTGGAGCCATGTCTATGTCTGACACCACCTCTAACCCTGATGATGTGGGTGATAAATAGAAGAAGCTGGTACTATTTGCCGTTTCCATGGCTGGAGATTCAGAGAGGCTAAAGGATGAGAGCTGGTGGGAGCTGGAGGAACTGCAAGCCTCACTGGTAGATCATTTCCAATTTTTCTTATTATAAATAATGCTACAATGAATAACTCTGTACATTTGTCATTTTGCAAGTGTACAAATGCATAAGTTCCCATAAATGGGACTGCTGGGTGAAAGGATTATTTACATTTGTAATTTTGATAGATATTTTCAGATAGTTTTTTTTTTTCAGGGCTATATCAATTTACACTTCTCTTATAAATGGAGAATCCTGGCTATTGCTACAAATCCTCACCAGTAGAGTGTCCATTACACCTGCAGAATTTTGCCAATGTATCATTTTGTTTCAAGCGTTTTTACTTTATCTTTTAATTTAAGTTTCATTTTGTTCACTCTTCCAGAGTGCCTCCAGTGTTTTGCAAGGTTTATTCTCCCCTTTGTTTCTCCCATTTAGTCTTTTTTATTTCCCCTCAATTTCTTTCCTCAATTTTGCTACCTTGTGTTTTATCTCTTTCTGTTTTTAAATCCTCTCTTCCTTGAATTTTGATGTCTGTCCTTATGGTCTTCACAGAGTTCATTGCTTTATTAAATATGCTACATTTACGGCAGGATGTTTGGTTATAATTTTTTATCTGCTTCTTAACATTATTTTCGTCTCTTGCTATATTTTGCTGCCCTTTTCTGCCCCTGTTATCCTTTTTGTTCTGTTAGTATCTTTGTATTGATGCAGCATCCCTTTTTTAAAAAATTACTTATCGTTGCATGTGTTGGGTTTTTCTGGATCAGTCTGCCCTCCCTGCCCCCCCCATCCTCCCTGCCCCTGAGATTTCTGTGGTGAGAAAGACCTAGAATACCCCTCTAGGCACTACAAACTAAAGTTTCTTTCTTTCTCTGACACAAAGACAATCAGTTCCTTAAATATATTTCCTTTGTATGATTCTTTTAAAGAAAAATAAATTTATTTATTTTTGGCTTCATTGGGTCTTCGCTGCTGCGCTGCAGGCTTTCTGTAGTGGCGACGAGTGGGGGCTGCTCTTCACTGTGGTGCGCAGGATTCTCATTGCGGTGGCTTCTCTTGTTGCGGAGCATGGGCTCTAGGCGCGTGGGCTTTGGTAGTTGTGGCGTGCAGGCTCGGTAGTTGTGGCATGTAGTTGTGGTGTGCAGACTCAGTAGTTGTGGCACACGGGCTTAGTTGCTCCGTGGCATGTGAGATCTTCCGGGACCAGGGCTCGAACCCATGTCCCCTGCATTGGCAGGCGGATTCTCAACCACTGTGCAACCAGAGAAGCCCTGTATGATTCTTTTTATAGTTCTAGGCTACTGCATATGATTGTATAGCTCCCTCGTTCATAATCAGCCATTAACCATTACAAAGTACACTTATTTTTTTGACTGGTATTTTCTGATATCTGCCTCCACTGGACTCCTCATTTCCCTAGTTTCCTGCTTACACCTCTTCCTGCACACCTTCTGTCTGATCCTGCCTTTGCTTTCCCAGATTGACTACTGGTTTTTGAAAACAAGGGATATTATTTTGCACTCCAGGTAAGCCCCTTACTTTGAAGAAATATATTTTTAAAAAATTGAAGTGAAATTCACCTAACATAAAATTTACCATTTAAAAGTGTATAATTTGGGAGTTCCCTGGTGGCCTAGCGGTTAGGATTCTGGGCTTTCACTGCCATGGCCTGGGTTCAGTTCCCTGGTCAGGGAACGGAGATCCTGCAAGCTGCATGTCACGGCCAACAAAAAATAAAATAAAATAAATAAGTAAATAAATAAAGCATACAGTTTAGTAGTATTTAGTAAATTCACAGTGTTACACAACCATCACCTTTATCAAGTTCCAAAACATTTTCATCACCCTGAAAGAAAACCTTGTGCCTATTACACAGTCACTGTCCATGTTTTCCTTCCTCCCAGCTCCTGGCAGTCACCAATGTGCTTTCTGTTTCTGTGGATTTACCCCTTCTAGACATTTCATATAAATGGAAATCATACAATATGTGATCTTTTGTGTCTGGTTTTTTCCACTTAGTATGTTTTTGGGGTCATCCATGTTGTAGCATATACCAGTACTTCATTACTTTTGTGTGTGTATATAGCACATTATTTATCCATTCATCCATTGATGGACAGATGGGTTGTCTCCATATTTTGGCTATGATGAATAATATTGCTATGAGCATTCATGTACACGTTTTTGTTTGGATAGATGTTTTCAATTCTCTTGGGTCTATAGGAGTAGAATTGGGTCATATGGTAACTATGTTTAACTTTATGAGGAACTACCAAACTGTTTTACACAGCAGTTGAGTCATTTTACCTTTCCACGTGCAGTGTACAAGAGTTCCAATTTCTCCAACTCCTTGCCAACATGTATTATTTTCCATTAAAAAAATACAACCACCGTGGTGGGTGTGATAAAGTGGTAGGTATTTCATTGTGGTTTTGACTTGCATTTCCTTAATGATTGGTGATATCAAGCATCTTTTCATGTGCTTGTTGGCCATTTTTATATCTTTGGAGAAATACCTATTCAAATCCTTTGTCTATTTTTAATTGGGTTGTCTTTCTTTTTGTTGTTGAGTTGTAAGAGTTCCTTGTATAATCTGGATACTAGACCCTTATTAGACATATGATTTGCAAATATTTTCTCCTATTATGTAGATTGACTTTTCATTTTCTTGATAGTGTTCTTTGCCACACAAATATTTTTATTTTTCATGAAATCTAGTTATATGCATTTTTAATTTTGTTGTTCATGCTTTTGATGTCATATCTAAGAACCCATTACCAAATCCAAGGTCATAAAGCTGTATTCTTATATTTTTTTCTAAGAGTTTTATGATTTGGGGTCTTATATTTAGGTTGTTAATCCATTTTGAGTTAATTGTTGTATATGGTGTGAGGTAGGCATCCAACTTCATTATTTTGCATGTGGATATCCAGTTGTCTCAGCAGCATTTGTTGAATAGACTATTCTTTCCTTATTGAATTGTTTTGGCATACTTTTGAAAAGTCAGTTGTCCATAGATGTATGGGTTTACTTCTGGACTTTCAATTCTATTATATGTCTTTATATTTGTTGTACATTGTTATCACACTGTTTGGATTACTGAAGCTTTGTAGTAAGTTTTGAAATCAGGAAGGGTGAGTCTTTCAACTTTTTTTTCTTTTAATTAATTAATTTTATTTTTGGCTGCATTGGGTCTTCTTTGCTGAACACGGGTTTTCTCTAGTTGCAGTGAGTGGGGACTACTCTTCATTGCGGTGCACGGGCTTCTCATTGTGGGGCTTCTGTTGTTGCGAAGCACAGGCCCTAGGCACGTGGACTTCAGTAGTTGTGGCGCATGGGCTTAGTTGCTCCGCTGCATGTGGGATCTTCCTGGACCAGGGCTTGAACCCATGTCCCCTGCATTGGCAGGCAGATTCTTAACCACTGCGCCACCAGGGAAGCCCCCCGTCTTTCAACTTTGATTTTTTTTTTTTTTTTTTTTTTTTTTTGTGGTATGCGGGCCTCCCTCTGCTGTGGCCTCGCTCGTTGCGGAGCACAGGCTCCGGACGCGCAGGCTCAGCGGCCACGGCTCACGGGCCCAGCCGCTCCGCGGCATGTGGGATCCTCCCAGACCAGGGCGCGAACCCAGTTCCCCTGCATTGGCAGGCGGACGCGCAACCGCTGCGCCACCAGGGAAGCCCTCAACTTTGATTTTTTTTTCAAAGATTGTTTTCACTATTATGGATCCCTTGCAGTTCTATATGAATTTGAGGGTCAGCTTTTTCATTTCTACAAAAAACGCTGTTGGAATTTTGATAGGGATTGCACTGAATCTGTAGATTACTTTGGGTAGTATTGTTCTCTCTTTTTAAAAATTTTATTTATTTATTTATTTATTTATTTATTTATTTATTTATTTATTTATGGCTGCGTTTGGTCTTTGTTGCTGCGCGCGGGCTTTCTGTAGTTGCAGCAAGCGGGGACTGCTCTTCGTTGTGGTGCATGGGCTTCTCATTGCAATGGCTTCTCTTGTTACGTAGCATGGAGTCTAGGCACACGGGCTTCAGTAGTTGTGGCTTGCGGGCTCTAGAGCGCAGGCTCAGTAGTTGTGGCGCACGGGCTTAGTTGCTCTGCGGCATGTGGGATCTTCCTGGACCAGGGATCAAACCTGTGTCCCCTGCATTGGCAGGTGGATTCTTAATCACTGCATCACCAGGGAAGTCCCTGTTCTCTAAATGATAGTAAGTATTAGAATCTGTGAATATTTGATGTCTTTTCACTTATTTAGTTCTTTTAAAATTTCTTTCAGCCACGTTTTGAAATTTTCACTGTACAAATCTTCTACTTCCTTGGTTAAATTTATTCCTTGATATTTTATTCTTTGTACCATATCATAAACAGAATTATTTTCTTTCTTTCTTTACTTTTGGCTGCGTTGGGTCTTCGTTGCTGCATGCGGGCTTTCTCTAGTTGTGGCGAGCAGGAGCTACTCTTTGTTGCAGTGCGTGGGCTTTTCATTGTGGTGGCTTCTCTTGTTGCAGAGCATGGGCTCTAGGTGCGTGGGCTTCAGTACGTGTGGCTCGCGAGCTCTAGAGTGCAGGCTCAGTAGTTGTGGAGCACGGGCTTAGTTGCTCCACAGCCTGTGGGATCTTCCCAGACCAGGGCTCGAACCTGTCTCCCTGCATTGGTAGGCAGATTCTGAACCACTGCGCCACCAGGGAAGCCCCAGAATTATTTTCTTAACATCCTTTTCAGATTGTTCTTTGCTAGTATATAGAAATGTTACTGAGTTTTGTGTGTTGATCTTTTATCCTGCAACTTTGCTGAATTTATTAGTTCTCATAGTTTTTGTTTGTTTTTTGTGAGTGTGTGTGTGTGTGTATGTGTGTGTGAATTCCTTAGGATTTTGTAGAAGATCATGTCATCTGGGAATAGGGATATTTTACTTCTATTCCACTTTCTATGTTTTTAATTTCCTGTTTCTTGACTAATTGGTCTGGCTAGAATTCCCAATATAATGTTGTATAGAAGTGGCAAAAGTGGGCATTCTTATCTTGTTCCTGATCATACGGTAAATAAAGGCTTTTATTCTTTCATGATTGAGTATGATGTTAGTTCTGGGTTTTTCATAAATGTGATTTATCATCTTAAAGAAGTTCCCTTTTATTCATAGTTAAGTGTTTTTATCATAAAATGTTGTTTTTTATGTGTTGTATCTTTCTTCCCTGCTCAGTTCCTTCATTTCCGCCATTTGTGTTTGACTTTTTTGTATTGTACTGTTTTGATTCCTTTCTCATTTCCTTTTATGTATATGTTTTAATTTTTTTTAGTGGTTGCTCTACGAATTACAAGTAACCCCTTCTATTTATAACAATCTAATTTGAATTAATACCAACTTCAACAGTATACAACTACACTCCTCTCTTTTTTCCTTTATGTTGTAATCACATCTTGCATCTTTATACATTGTATGCCCATTAACATCATTTTGTAATTACTGTTTTATGCATTTTTCTGTTAAATCATACAGAACAAAAGAGGAGTTACAAACCAAAAGCACAATAATACTAGCTTTTATTGGATGGGCCAAAAGTTTCTTTCGTTTTTGTTCTGTAAGATGACTCTAGTAGCACTTAGTTGGCTTAATTTCATTTGAAACAATTTTGTTAGATTGTATGTGACAGCTGTCATATCAGCGTGCATTTAAAAAAAGACATCAAAATTGGTGAATTTTTGTGTAGCCATTTTAATATTGAAGATGGAAGGAAAAAGGCAACATTTTTGGCATATTATGCTTTATTATTTCAGGAAAGGTAAAAACGCAACTGAAATGCACGAAAAGATTTATGCAGTATATGGAGAAGGTGCTGTGACTGATCGAATATGTGAAAAGTGCTTTGTGAAGTTACATGCTGGAGATTTCTTGCTGGATGATGCTCCATGGTTGGGTAGACTAGTTGAAGTTGATAAGAATCAAATGAAAACAATAATTGAGAACAATCAACGTTACATATACCATGCAGGACATAGCCAACATACTCAAAATATCCAGGTCAAATGCTGAAAATCATTTGCACCAGCTTGGTTGTGTGAATCACTTTGATGTTTGGGTTCCACATAAGTTAAGTGAAAAAAAACCTTCTTGACCATATTTGCGCATGTGATTCTCTACTGAAACGTAATGCAAGTGTTCCGTTTTTATAACAAATTGTGACAGGCGATGAAAAGTGGATACTGTACAACATTGTGGAATGGAAGAGATCATGGGGCAAGCAAAATGAACCACTGCCCAACCACATCAAAAGCTGGTCTTCATCCAAAGAAGAGGATGCTGTTAATATGGTGGGATTGGAAGGGAGTCCTCTATTATGAGATGCCTCTGGAAAACCAAATGATTAATTCCAACAAGTACTACTCCCAATTAGACCAACTGAAAGTGGCACTCTATTAAAAGCATCCAGAATCAGTCAACAAAAAACACCTAATCTTCCAGTGAGATAATGCAAGACTGCATGTTTCTTTGATGACCAGGCAAAAACTGTTACAGCTTGGCTGGGAAGTTCTGATTCATCCGCCATATTCACAAGACATTACACCTTCGGATTTCCATTTATTTTGGTCTTTCCAAAATTCTTTTAATGGAAAAAATTTCAATCCCCTGGAAGACTGTAAAAGGTACCTGGAATGGTTCTTTGCTCAAAAAGATAAAAAGTTTTGGGAGAATCGAATCATGGAGTTGCCTGAAAGATGGCAGAAGGTAGTGGAACAAAAGGGTGAATATGTTGTTCAATAAAGTTCTTGGTGAAAATGAAAAATGTGTCTTTTATTTTTACTTAAAAAACCAAAGGCACTTTTCGGCCCACTCAATATATTTATTTACCTGTGTACTTACGTTTACCAGTGTTATTTATTTCTTTGTATAGCTTCCAGTGACTGTCTAGTATCTTTTCATTTCTCATTTAGCTCTTCTTGTAGCATAGGTCTAGTAGTGACACACTCCTTCAGCTTTTGTTTATCTAGGAGTGTCTTTACTTCTCCTTCAGTTTTGAAGGACAGTTTTTTTTTTTGTTGTTCAGTTTTTGTTTTTCATTTTAAATATGTTTTCCCACTGCCTTCTGGCCTTTATAGTTTCTGATGAGAAATTAGCTTTTAATCTTATTGAGGATTCCTTGTACATGAAATACTTTTCTTTTGCTGTTTTCAAGATTCTCTTTGGCTTTTGATAGCTTATCAGAATGTGTTTTGGTATGAGTGTCTTTGTATTTATCCTTCTTGAACCTACTGAACTTCCTGAATATGTAGTTTCTTGTGTTTTATCAAATTTGGGAAGTTTTCAGCTATTATTTCTTCAAATATTTTTTCTGCTCCTTCTTTTCCTTCTGAGACTCCCTGTTATGCATATGTTGGTACACTTGGTGGGGTCCCATATATCTCTTAGGCTCTGTTCATTTTTCTTCATGCTTCTGAGACTGGATAATTTTAGTTGACCTATCCTCAAGTTCTCTGATCTGTCTTCTGCCTCCGTAAAGTTGCTCTTAAAATCCTGTAGCTAATTTTTCATTTCAGTTATTGTACTATTCAGTTCTAGATTTTTTCTGTTGTTTTGTAAAATCTTTATTTCTTTATTGATATTATCTATTTGTTGACATGTCATCCTTCTGGTTTTCATTAGTTCTTTTTCCATGGTTTCTTCGAGCTCTTTGAGCGTATTTAAGATAGTGATTGAAAGTCTTTGTCTAGTAAGTCTGATGTCTGTTCTTCCATCACAGACAGTTTCTACTAATTTCTCCTTTGAATGGACCATACTTTTTGTTTCCCTGAATGCCTCACAATTTGTTTTTGAAAAATGGACATTTAAAATATTACAGTGTGATAACTCTGGAAATCAGATTCTTCCCCATTACTCATGGTTTGTTTTTGGTGCTCTCTATGGGTTGTTATTTTCTGTTTGTTTAGTGACTTTTCTAAACTATTTTTGTAAATTTTTTTCGTCATGAGTGGTTTCTATCTTAATCTGCTCAGGCTACCATAACAAAATACCAAAGAACATATATCTATTTGTTCACAGTTCTGAAGGCTGGAAGTCTGAGATCAGGGTGCAAGCATGGTTGGATTCTGGTGAGAACTCTCTTCCTGATTTGCAGATGACCACTTATCTCTTTGTTCTCACATGGCATTGAGAAAGAGATGAGAGAGCAAGAGCAGCCTCTCTTTGTCTGTTCTTATAAGGGGCACTGATCCCATCCTGAGGGCTCCACCGAGTCCAAGTTCACTCTGCTCGCCACATGACAGGCCAATAAATCGGGAGACGAGGTGTTGAGACAAGGAATAGCGACTTTATTCGGAAAGCCGGCAGACCGAGAAAGTGGCAGAATAATGTCTCAAAATAACCATCTTATTGGGGTCTAGATGCCAGTTTCTTTTATAGAACAGAGAGGGAGAGGAGGTGAGGAAGTAAAGTAAAAAGGCCATTTATCTTGCAGAATAGGAGGGGAGGTGTTAATATCTTCTTTTCTGCAGCCTTCACAGGTGGGCAGGGTCCGATTGTCTCCCTTTGAGCTGAACAAAGGCACTTTAGTTTAACATTCAGGCAGAGGCGCAGGGTTCCCTGAGGCAGGCCATCATGTATTATTATAATAACAAAATCAATGAAAAGCAAAGGTTAAAGTCAAAGAAACAGATACAACATGGAGTCAAAATTGGCTCTTCGCTGTTACACACCTTTATGACCTCATCTAAACCTAATTACCTCCCAAAGGCTCATCTCAATGTATCATCACGCTGGGCCTTAGGGCTTCAACATATAAATTTGAGCGGGGTGGGGGAACATAAACATTTAGTATGTAACAGTGTCTGAAATCTCTTTTTCTTTAGTTGTGGTCTGCTAGTGTTGTGAGAGAGATTTCCTGAACATGTAGAGTAAAAAAGAAAATAAGAAGAAAGAAAAAGAAGAGAAGGAAGAAAATCCTTTCCTAGCCCTTGTAAACTGGCTTTGTGTTGGGGTACTCTAACACTCAGCTAGGCTGTTTAAAACTCTATGTTAGCCTTCATTTCCTGCTTTTGCTGAGCGTAGAGATGAGCCAGTAGTTTTCTCTGAGTAGGGGTCCTGCCTTGGACATGTGCATGCCCTTCTAAATTGCCCAAATGTTTTTCAGTGCCCTAATTTCCCAAAGAAACTCACTTTGCAGCTTTTCCTCCAGGGTTTGGACGTGTCTGTTGTTTGACTCAACTGTAATATTTTGTCCCAGGTGGCAGTGGATTTTTCATTTGCCTTAAAGTGTTTTTTTTTTTTTTTAAGTTTATTTATTTTTGGCTGCTTTGGGTCTTTGTTGCTGTGTGTGGGCTTTCTCTAGTTGTGGTGAGTGGGGGCTACTCTTCATCGTGGTGCATGGGCTTCTCATTGCAGTGGTTTCTCTTGTTGCAGAGCCCGGGCTCTAGGCACGCGGGCTTCAGTAGTTGCAGCACGCAGGCTCAGTAGTTGTGGCATGTGCATTCAGTAGTTGTGGCATGCAGGCCCTAGAGTGCACAGGCTTCAGTAGCTGCAGAACGTGGGCTCAGTAGTTGAGGCACACGGGCTGTAGGGCGCTCAGGCTCCAGTAGATGTGTTGTGTGGGCTCAGTGGTTGTGGTTTGCGGTCTCTATAGCCCAGGCTCAGTAGTTGTGGTGCATGGGCTTAGTTGCTCCGCAGCATGTGGCATCTTCCTGGACCAGGGATGGAACCCATGTCCCCTGCATTGGCAGGCAGATTCTTAACCATTGTGCCAACAGGGAAGCCCCAGCCTTAAAGTGTTTTTGAAGAATTGCCCCCTGATAGCTACTTTTCTGTCTTAAGTGCGATCCAAGTTGATGAAACAAAGGAGAGTGCCTTCAGTCAGTCCTTCATGTAGCCCGCCCAATAGGTCACAAGAGACAAACATTCTTTGAGAACAAAGTCTTCTCGGCTCCCTCTAGAACCTGGGTCCAGGGTCCAACCATTGGAATGTAGGCTAGTGCATTCAAGACTGCTCTTGAGCCAAGAGTGAAGAAGGGGAAATAAAAATGCCTCAGGGTTTTCATACTGTTTTTACAATAAGTCACCTTTTTCTTTTTTCAGCATTTGCTTGGTTGACATATAGCTTTGACTGTTTTCCAGAGTTTTGGCAAATTTGATTCTGACAGTTTTTGCTCAATTTTTTCATGTTTCTATGGAGGGATGGGCTCTTGGAAGTACGTCCTCCACTGTGTTTTTGTTTATTTTTTTTTAAGACAAATGGTGATGTCATTGAAGGAGGTGTACTTTTGCTTGTGCTTTCTGATAATTGCTGCTGTTAGGCTTGCTCTGTACTCCCTGTAGTTTTTCTTTCTGCTTCCTTCTGTGTAACTTCTGCCCTACCTTAACTGTTCTCAGTAGCTTTTATTAATACTTTCGAGCCTTTGGTTTATCCTTGTCTTTTCACGTAGCTTAAGATGAAGATTGCATTTTTAAATGTCTTACTTGGTTGCCCTTTGTTGCTTTTTTATGTTATTCAGGATTCAAACTGTTCCTTTACCCTGCAAAACTCCCTCTTGGTGTTTGTAGTCAACCCCTATTCCCACCTGATAACCCTAGTAATCATTAATATGTCTCCTGTTCTTTGCCTTTTCTAGAATGTCATATAAATGGAATCATACAGTGTGTAGCCTTTTGAGTCTCGCTTTTACTTAGCATTTGAGGTTTATCCACATTGTTTTGTGTTGTTGGTAATTTGTTCATTTTTGTTGCTGAGTAGTTTTCTATTGTATGAATGTACAGTTGAAGGCCATTTGGGGTGTGGTCTCTTTTCAGCGATTATAAATAAAGCTGTTATAAACATTCATGTATAATTTTCATGTGAACATAAGTTTTTATTTCTTTTAGGTAAGTACCTAGGAGTGGGATTACTGTGTCATAACTTTCTAAGAAACTGCTAATCTGTTAGCACTGTATTCCAGAGTGGCTATATCATTTTGCTTTCTCCCCAACAGTATATGAGAGTTCCAGTTTTTCTGCATCCATACCATCACTTGATATTGTTTGTATTTTGGGCTTTTGTCA
This sequence comes from Physeter macrocephalus, assembly GCF_002837175.3. Classification (NCBI taxonomy): domain Eukaryota; kingdom Metazoa; phylum Chordata; class Mammalia; order Artiodactyla; family Physeteridae; genus Physeter; species Physeter macrocephalus. The sequence continues at coordinate 142,057,405 of NC_041217.1, forward strand.
CTCTAACATATGGAAATGGTATCTCTGTTTGTTTTGCATTTCCCTAATGACTAATGATGTTGAGTGTTTTTTCATGTCCTTATTCTCATATGTATATCGTCTTTGGTCAAGTTTCTGTTAAAATCTTTTGCTACTTACAATTTATCTAAACTGAGTTTTGAGAATTTAAAATTCTTATATTCTGGTTATTAGTCCTCTGTTATATGTGTTTTGCAGATATTTTCTCCCAGCGTGTGGCTTGCCTTTTCATTCCCTTAACAGTGTCTTTCAAAGAGCAGTAGTTCTTTTTTTTAAAAGCTTCTCTTTATTAATTCTCTTTTGGCCTCACCACGCAGCTTGTGGGATCCTAGTTTCCCGACCAGCGATCGAACCTAGGCCCTTGGCAGTGAAATTGCGGAGTCCTATGCCAGGAAATTTCTGGGTAGTAGTTCTTAATAAAGTCCACTTTATCAATTTTTTGGATTGTACTTTTGCTGTTGAATCTAAATGTCACAAAGATTTCCTTCTATGTTTTTTTCTAGAATGGCATTAGAAATTGAATGAGTCATATATGTAATTAAAAATTTTTTAGTATCCACATTAAGAAGCATAAAATGTAAAAGAAACAGGTGAAATTAATTTAAACATTTATGTTTTATTTAAGCTAATATATTTTAAATGATCATTTCAACATTTATTCACTAGAAAAATTATTGAGATACTTTACATTTTTATTTTTGTACTAAGCCCTACACTGGTGTGTGTTTAACGCAACACATCTTAACTCAGTTGAGCCACATTTCAAGGGCTCATTAGCCATATCTGTCTAGTAGCTACCATATCTGACAGCACAGATCTAGAGGCTTTGTAGTTTGGGGTTTTACTTTGGGTTATTTATTTATTTATTTAGGTATGTATGTATTTATTTTCCACTGCGTTTGTAACTAATATAAAAAAATTAAGAAAATAATTCATTCTCACTTCTCCAATGGCTCTCATCCCTCCCTCTTGCCCGCACAACTCCTGACCTATTTCCTCAGGGCCAGTTTAAAACTGAACCTGTTCACTGCCATTTTCATAGAAAACAACCAGTGCCAGGGATGTAGGAGAAGAAGGTTGGAAGTGGGCAAGAGTACTGCCCAGGTTCTAGCCAAAGGTAGGCCAAGTGGAGATTCAGAGTTCAAACAAAAGGGCTGGTGGCCTCACAGTGATGTAGTCTAAGTAAAACGGGCTGGAGAGGAGATAGGGTAGGCCCATCAGAGGCTTTAGAGGACATCTCTTGGGCCTGTGTCAAATCCAGAGAAACTGACAGTAGAAGAAGAATGGGGAGGGCCAGGGAGGCAGTCTTGTGGAAAGTTTCATAATTCTCCCGTGTTGGGAGGTGGGGAAAGTCTAGAGGGTACCAGTGGCCTCACTGAATTTGGCAGAAGAACGTACTCAACTGTTGGAAGTCACAAAAATGCCGTGGACACTAAGAAAGGCTACGAGGGGATGTACAGTTTCACAAAGTGCACTGACCACAGACCATAGCAGTGGTGATCATGCTATTGACACACAAATTACGAAACCCCAAAACAGGAAGTGTAGCATTTTAGGGAGTAACTCTGTACCAGTCATTTAAAATTGACCCCAGGTCAGACAACCTGGTGAGTTTCACAGAGCAGGTGACAACATTGGGGGTAGGGGTTGTGACAAATAATGGACTTAAAACAAGCAGCTAGAAGAAGGGAGTGGTAGGAGACTGCTCTACGGCTCTCCGGAATCAAGGGCAACACTGTGGGCTCGGTGGACAGATGAACAAGAAACAGCACTAAAGAGGTTTCCTGTTCAGCCTTCCATTGGCTAGGGGGAAGAGGATCCAGGAGGCAGTTGAATGGAGCAAAGATGGGGTCCTGAAGATGAGACTCTGGAGGCTGGATCAGAAGAAAGAGTGCACACCGTGCACCAGTGATGAAACACAACTTTGGACCCCACATGGGGGAGGTGGCCATGGGGATAGGTGTCACTGACTGAGGGTGGTAGTTGGAACAGCCCCACAGTAGCCATCACAGGGCCACAGGGAAGTATATGGCCACTAGGTCACAGAGGGCTCCTTCAAGCCTGGATGGGAAGGCACAGTCTCACAGAGGAGGTCCATGGACTCTGCGTGGTAGAAGGCACAGAGCTCAGTCCTCATATGGACAGTGGACCTTTTTGGCAAAGTGCCGACAGGCAGGGAGGTTGAATCTGTCTTCCATAACCTGGGGTCCATCCTTGAATGGGCAGGTATTCCTGATAATAGACCAGCTCTTGAGGCTTTGAGGATTTCTCCGCTCTTTGTGAAAGCCTCCCTGGAGGGCTCTCCATGGCCTGGTCCAGGAAAAGGAAGTTTAACATTGGCCCCTCCACCAACTATGACCATATGAGCCAGATTTGGAGCTCAGCCCTCCCCCAAATTCAGCCTCTGCTCCAGGGTGGAGGTGGGAGACTCAGCAGTGGTGGAATCATTGGTCCCCTTGACCCTGGAGGACCTCTGTGAAGAGCTGATTTGGGGTCACCGGGGTTTCCATTGGTCATGATGGGAGGGCCCAGGAGGCTGGGTGGTCCGATGGGACTTTAATCCCTCTCCAGTCTCTTCCTGTTCTGGCAGTGGGGGCTGCTGCTGACTCTGCTTCTTGCACTTCAGCATTGTGGTTGTGGCAATGGCTGCAGCGGGGTGTTCGTCTGTTATTATTTTGAGTTAATTTTTGTATAAAGTACAAAGTACGGATTGAAGTTCATTTTTAACACATGGCTGTCCATCAGAAGCTCTTTAATAAAGTTGTTCTGGGCAGTTAGAGATATAGAGATCATCCTGGGCTCCAGACCTCAACATTTAAACATATTTTATTACTTTATTGTCTTTTATTTCAGTGTAATGTAAATTTACGATGTAATTAACAATTTTCAAACCATCTGTGTAAAATGCTTAGAAGTTTTAGGCATTTAGTGTATTGGCTTTATTCATATACCTATTCAAACTTAAATTACACATTATGCTGTTTATTTATTTTTTAACACTAATTAACTTCTCCATTCCCAAAATCCTATCTAAAATTCTTCCTTTGTTTTTAGGCATGTACTGGCATTGAAAACATTGATGAAGCTATTACATTGCTTGAACAAAATAATTGGGACTTAGTGGTAAGTACTTTCTTTTTTCTTTTTTCAGCTTTATTGAGATGTGCTTGACATACAAGATTGTGTAAGTTTAAGGTGTACAACGTGATGACTTGATATACATATATATTGCAAACTGATAGCCACAGAAAGGTTAGTTAGCACATTCATCACCTCATGTAGTTCTTTTGTGTTTTTTTTTTTTTTGGTGGGAACTTTTAAGATTACTCTTTTAGCAACTTTCAAGTATATAATGCGGTATTGTTTAACTATAGTTACTATGCTGTACATTGGATCCCCAGAACTTATTCATCTTATAACTGGAAGTTTGTACCTTTTGACCACCTTTATTCATTCTCCACCCACACCTGCCAACTACCAGTTTACTCTGTTCTTATGATTTGGTTTTCTTTTTAGATTACACATATAAGTGAGATCATGCAGTATTTGTCTTTCGCTGTCTGACTTATTTCAAGTACCTTTTTCTTTATATGACAAGTAATGAAATTTTATGTATTCTTGAATGTCTTTAACATTCCTTATAGGTAGTTCAGCATACCATACATAGTCCGTCTATAATTCTAACCTGAATGAATAAAATCTAAATGTTGTATTTTTAATATGAAGTTCCTATTTAGTTTAGTATTAGATTAATAAATTATTATGAAATCTTAGGTAATTTAAGTTATTTTTAAACTTCTCTTCTCTGACTGTATATGAAGGTTTGTCTTCCCCTGTAGTATTGTGGTGGAGATTGGAAGGAGAGAAAATTATTTGAATGTCTGAATAACTCTACTTGATGTTTCTCCTTCACTTCTTGGGGTCGGGGTAGGGAGTCTCACTGATGATTACTCCTTTCTAAAGCTGTTAAAGAAGTGGCATTCTGCTGTGGCTTTCCTTATGAACTTCAGGCAGTTTATTATAGAAGTGGTTTAGTTTTTTTAAGGGGGGGTGGGCAGTAACTCAAAAGGCAAGGCCCAGCACAGCACAGCACTGCACATTGACAAAACTGTAATTTATTTACAGTTGCAAAGCAAACTAAAAATAAATTGTACAACAGTACAGGAACAGTATTGTGTTAGGATGACACAGAGGTCTCTCCATACCTTTGAAATCCGAAAAATGTCTAAATAAGAATTTTGAAGAAGTGCTAATTTTTGAAAGTCAAAACTCAAGGTGTATAATTATAGAGCTGAGATTAGTTGTGTAGGTATATTCAAGTCCATACATGGATTTACATAATCAACTGTTAATAAGCTATTTGTTTTGTGTAGATTTACCACTATTAATTTTTAAATTCAAAATATAAAAAAACTTTATCTACAGCTTGTAAAAGTAATAACTCATTATAGAAAAATGAGAAAATGTATAAATTTACAAAGAATAAATTAGTAATCACCTTTAATTCCATCACTTAGAGATAGTTATTGTTTAACATTTGTGGGTATATTATTCCAGAATGTTTTGTCTTAATTATATGATTAAAATTAAAAAAAAATACAAATTAGATTGTTCTATTCCTACCGTTTGTAATCTGCCCTTTTCACTTAACAACCTATCATGAATGTCTTTCTATCCAAGTAAATGTGACCGTTCATCATTCTTATTTAAAAAAAATTTTTTTTATTGTATTTTTTATTTTTGGCTGTGTTGGGTCTTCGTTTCTGTGCGAGGGCTTTCTCTAGTTGTGGCAAGCGGGGGCCACTCTTCATCGCGGTGCGCAGGCCTCTCACTATCGCGGCCTCTCTTGTTGCGGAGCACAGGCTCCAGAGCGCAGGCTCGGTAGTTGTGGCGCACGGGCTTAGTTCCTCCTCGGCATGTGGGATCTTCCCGGACCAGGGCTCGAACCCGTGTCCCCTGCATTGGCAGGCAGATTCTCAACCACTGCGCCACGAGGGAAGCCCCCCATCATTCTTTTTAATGTTTAATGTTTGGATGGTACTTCATGGTATGGTTGTGGCATAATAATTTTACCATTCAGTCCTTTGCTGTTAGACATTTAGAGTTTTTGTGGTATTTTGGAGTTATACACATTAGAGGACATTCTTGTACATTCATCCTTGCTTACTTAACCTATTGTTTTCCTAGAAGACATTTAATAAATTCAATTAATAATTGAGTGGGTCAAACTGTACATATTTTTAGGTTTTTGGATACTTATAGTTATATTGCCTTCCAGGATGGTTGCACTAATTTAAATTTCTACCAACTATATAAATTTTTAAGATTGCCTGTTTCATTAAACCAGTGCTATCTTATTTTTTCGTGTTCTGGCACTTGTCAAAATTTACAAATATTTGTATGGCCTGACTTCAAATCCATCCTTTTATCACTGTGTTATTCTCTTAACAAAGCACAGTATAGTGACATATTCCTGATTTCTGTGTGGGGGAAGGTGCAGCAACTTATTTGGAATGATATCACCAGGTTTCTTGTCTTGAAACTTCCTTTGCAATAGCAAGAGCATTGCTTTATTTAGTATGTATATTCTTAGGCTATCTCTTGAAGAGGCTGGTGCAGGTTATTGGTTGAGGTTAAAAATCCCACCAAGCCACTCTTGCATGGTACTGATGAGAGATATATGGGCTGGAGTAAAGGGAGATTGTAGACTAGGAGTAATGGACTACAAGTCTCTGAAGTGAGAATTACCATTTTGGGGGGATGGATATAAGTTCTTTCCTTATCTGCTTTCTATTGGTCCATGTTCATTAGTTTTGAAGGTTAAACATTTATTGGTTCTGGATATTTCCTCAGTACAATAATCTATCTAGAGTATTGCAAGAAGAGAATTTTTCCCAGATAGTGTTAAATAATTGAACGGTACAGGTATTCTCCAACTGTTTCTGAGTTATTTGATTTAGGAAAAATATTAAAATAGCACTTGAGCTAAAAACACTGGTGCTATATTTCTGCAGAAATGCAATCTTATCCTGTGTTGGGCCCAAGTAAAAGCATCAGGCTATTTTTCATAGTCCTAAACTTCGGCTTTCTTTTGAAATATATGTCCTAGCTGGCTTTTCTTGTAAATAATGCACTTTTATCCACAGTAAACATTTGCTGTGCTGTGTAAGTATCTTGCTTTATAAAATTTCTCACTTTCCTTGTTCTTATATAGCACTCACTTTACATTGTGGGTTTAAAAAAATAAAGCAAGTATTTTGAATAACCCATTACTAATTCAAACTTTCATTAGGATCATGGAACTTTTTACATGGTGTTTTTAATATTTTGCCTGTGCATTATATTTTGTGTTTGTAAATTATAATTATCACTGCTTTGTATTTTATGGGCCTTGTGGAACAGTTTGCATAGTTTGAGTTTTTAACTTAGGACATGTCTGTATTTTAAATTTTCTATACATATCTGTTAGACTTCTGCAGTGTTTTTGTGCATATTTTGCTAGAGATGTGTAGAGGAATGTGAGTTAGGCATCACAATCTGGAATTGTGATGAATTAAAAAAAAGTCCAATAACAGAAAACTCATTCTGTTGGTACTGAATGCTTACAGTATACCCAGATTTATGCTAGATACAGTGAAAGCTTAAAAACATGTTAACACTATATGGTGTCTGACTTTGAGAAGTGTACTGAAAAATTGATAAGACAGGTGGTCTCTTATACATGTATATTATACTCAGAAATGGGAATAACTTCCTGAAAAAGTAATGATTGCAAATATTTTTGCTATTTTATAGATTTAGACACACAGATAAAAAAGTGTTCTATACGAAAATATAGCCCAGTCCCAGCAACTTTAGTCGTTAGTCTTTCCCTGATACTGTACATTATTTTCATTATATAGTTAACCACAGAGCAGTGCTTCCAAACCCTATGTTTTAAGTACCCTACAATTGACTACTTATTTGGGGGCAACTGCAGTTTGGGTTATAAATGCTAAATTCTGAAAACAAAATAACATGAACTTTAATACTATTGGTAAGCATCTTGGGATACTGATTTACTTGACATGAATCCTCCTCATACCTCCATCTTTTTCAGACTTTCATTTTTCACATTGTCCTGCACTTTTAGTTAGGAGAAGATTAATGTCATTGCAGTTGATTCCTTCATTGCAGACAAGTATTTTCAACATACATCCAGAAAGATGAATACCTGAGGGAGAATTATTAACAATCAATTAGAATTTTTTACCAAAGGATTGCCTTCTTACATGGAAGCATGCTACATCATCACTATATATTATAAATTCTAAATCTGGGCTCCAGAATTGACCCACTGGTCATTTTCTGTTTTCAATATAGAAGAATTTGGGCCAGTGGAGAATAGAAATCTGTACAGCTCGTGTTAATTTTGAGTAATCAAACTGTGAGGCAGCTAACTCTAGTGGTGAATCCATTGCATTCATCTTGAATCAGGAGCCCTGGCTTTTCAAAACTCTTGTCATTATTTTATTGAGTATGGCCTAGGCTAAGTTAACTTCTCTCTGAATGTCATATAAAATAAGGGGTTTGGGCTAGTTTATACTCAAGATCCCTGATACATGAAATATTTATGAAGAATATTTATGTCCTAATTTCTTTTAATATTCTACAAAAGCAGTCAATTATGAATAGTAATACAAGTAAACATTTTAATGGAATTTTATAAGTTTGAAACACTTGTATGTATACCATTTTGATTAATCCTTTGAACAACTTTTTGACGTAGATAATGGCCAGACAGGATGCTGTGCTAATTGTTTCATGGAAGGTCTGTATATATGAAACTCCTTCAATAAATTAAAATTTCCAGTAAGCTCTAGGAGATCCAGGGAAGGCTATTTGACGTACACTTGATAACCCAGTGCTAAGTGAAATAAAGTACAAGTAAACATTAACCTAGCCATACTGCATTTTAAGCACTCTATGCTTTAGGAAATGATTTTTGAACTTTGCACTCAATTTCTGCTCTGATTTGCTGCCTGAGGTGACATAGCTGCTCTGCTGAAGAAAGACTCTATTCAGAGTGCTTGTATTTATCTTTAACTGCATGTCCCAACTTAGGGCAAAAATGAAACAAATAAGCCTATCCAATTTTGTATTGTTACTGAATTTCTAGTCTTCAAAGATAATTTTGTATTAGTAGAAGCTTATAATAAAGTCAGTAACTCTGAAGAGTCAAACCCAAGGAAAATTATGCTCATAATCTGTCTCATTTTGAGATTCATTGAGGTGCTCTGAGACATTTCCATTCCACCAGTTTTCACTTTTGAAGAAATGTGTTTTAATACTTACCCTGAAATGCCTTAGAACAATTTCTTCTACTACCCTACTCAGAATGTGGCTATAGAGTTCCTCGAATGTGCATTGCTCTGCTATCAATACTTTATACAGTGTTATGAACACCTGCAGTTTTATGAATGAACTAGTCTAACCAGTGACATAATGAGTCTCTGTCGTCAGAAAGCAGCCAAACATTGAGTGCTGCCCTTCATCAATGGCCATTAGACACTGGCTTATATTTGCACAGATCTTTGCTGTGACAAAAGAGATGTTACTGTGAAGGAGTATCTCATCGTATCAATTTCTCCTCTTTTGCTATAGTCTTCTTTGTTTCCCTTGTTTTCAAGGGACTGTAAGCCCCTTAAAATTCTACAGAAGTTTTCAGTTTCTCAGTTTGGCCATCATCCGTTCTCCTCTACCATCTCTCCTTCTATTGAGGGTCTACTTTGTGCTAGGTATCATGTCAAATGATTTACATGCATTATTTCATTTAATCTTCACAGCAGTCCCCAAAGGTGATTAGGTAGGTATTATCTTTATTTTACAGATGAGAAACTGAGGCCCAGTGTTTTAAGTAAATTGTTCATGCTCACTCAGCTGATAAGGGGTAAAACTGTGATTTTGAACCCAGGTCTCTCCATAAAAATTTTAATAGCTTTAAAATTGTAGTTTAAGGTTATTAAATTTTCCATACCCAGTGTGTTATTCTTTTCTGAATTCCTATACTTTTCTTTCTACCACTCACAACTAATTTCACATTGTCAAGTGAAAGAGCTTTTGCTATAGTTACATACTAGTACTTTAACTATGTTTATGCTTTGCTTTCAAATAGCTTCTAAGATTCTAGAGGAAAGGAGTTATGTTTCTTACTAATTTTGTCTTGGCACATGGTAGTTGCTTAATAAAATATTTGACTGATTTTATTATTAGCATACTTACTTTTAAATCTATTTTCCATTTCCATTATTTGGATATTTGAAAAGTCTTTGCTGTTAAGACTCATGACTCTTACTGCTATCAGTCTTCCTTATCTGGCAAACATAAGATTTGAGGAAAGAGGGAGGCCCATATATGCAAGGAATAGGATTGGGCTGATTTCATTATCTCACGGATAAAATTTAGATGGTTTCTTCCTGTTTTAGCTTTTTGAGAAATATTATTCACAAATAAATCCTTTTCTTTGCAATTTTTTTCTTGGCATCTCAAAAAAATTTTTTTTCTCTCCTGTTTATTTCTGGTTGTACCATTCTACTCTAAAGAAAGCTCATCATATCCAACCTATTTGAAATTTTTCATCAGTTCTGCCTCTCAGGAGAAAACTAAGTGTGATAAAAGAATGCTATTACTTAATGTATAATTAAGTGGGTATGAAAGAATTGTTTTCTCCCTTTCAAAGGAAAACTTAAGTTTTTACAAACATGAAGTTCTCAGTTTACTAAACTTTCAGTTAGTGGTTCACATTATCAAATCAAAACTCTTTGAGGTCCACATTTTTTCCCAGACTGCAACTTGACTTTCTGCTTATTTTTTCATTGGTTTTTGCTTCATATGTTGTTACTTTTCCTTTGAATATAATATAGTTCTAGAATTACTTTACTGCGTGAACCAAACATCTCCTCTTTTATAAAACCTATGGTAGATAATAGTTCGGAGGCTTTAAGACCTAGTAGGAATGGTGTGTTAATCCCCTAGCAGGAAGTGATATGCCCATTGTTAAATGAAATTTGGAAATGTGGCTAATGTTTATTGATTTCTAGTACTACTTATCTAACCTGTGCTTCAGAGCACAGTTAAACTCTTTAAATGAAATATGTAGTAAGGAGTCCCCTTACTGCTATGAAACTAAGCTGAAGGCTTTATGCTAATTCTGAAAGAAGTAGTATATGCTACTTATGATTTGAACGTTTAAAAGAAAATAAAAATTTCAATGGTTTTGTTTTTAAAATTGTTCAGTGTAAGCGGATATTTTGATCTTGATATTTTATAAAGCTTGCTAACCTACTAGTTAACTTGATTTAAAAAATGGTTGTTTTTTTCAACAAGTTGCCTTGATATGATATTTAACTAATTTATTTCTATTACTGGAAGTGGTTTAAACAAAATACCATTGCAGCAAAATCAGTGGTTTAGTGGTTATACCTGTAAATGTGATGACTTGCAGTTCTTCCTGCTGGTTTCAAGGATCAGCTGACATAAACCAGTGTGTGCTTGGAAAAGAAAAAATAATATGGCATTTAAAATTCCTACTTTTACAACTTTATACTGATAATTTTTAATAATTTGCTACTTAATGGTAATATAATTTTTTAAAAATTTTAGTTGTATTTCTATCTTTAAGTAAAATGGTACTTAAAATGTTCACATAAGAACATTTATATTTCCTTCCTATATATCCCGAGGTTCTCATTTTCTTCATTCCCTCTTATTTATTTTTCTTATTAAAATTTTTTTTTTCTAGGTGAGTATGCTTAGGGTCTACTCTTAACTTCATTCTCTTTTAATATTCTATTTTTGTGTTTTGTTGTTTGGTTTAGTTTTTTTTTAACTTGATGTTTTAGTAATTTTTAAGTTATATATTGTGGGGTCCTCATCTAATACTTCTTTCTTTCTTGGGGATGGATTTCTCTCAAACACAAACTTGCTCTATGTCTTTAATAAAATCAAAGCCAAGTTTAAAATCTCTCTCCATGGTAAATAGTGATAAACATAGTTTCATAGTTCTTCACATACCGAGGCACTCTAAGATTAACTATGCTCTGTCTATATCCATTTTAGTTACAGGAAACTGAACAGTGGAGTTGTTCTTTGAATGCCTCTGTTACAGAATTTGGGCCATCTTTCTTAGCTTAATGTTGAAAGCCCTCTACCATTTAACACTGCCTCTTCATTATGAGTGAGTTTCCATAACTCTGGAGCCTGTATGACTTAATACAGCCAAACTAGCCTATAATGTGCCATATGTATTCCTACTGCCAAGCTTTTGCTTCTAGGTCTCCCATGAATTTTTTCCCCTCTTCCTTGATGACCATCTAGATGTCATCCTTCCTTTTAAGGCTCACCTGAAGTCTAATCCCCTCTATTCCCTAACAGCCTCTTCTCTCAATAGGGACACCTGTCTCTGAAGCTTCGTATCCCTTGTTGTGGTACTACTTTTATAACACTTAGCTTTTACTGTATTATTCCCCTTCCCTTCACCCCAACACATGCTTCATGTGTGGCGCGTGCACACATACACACTGAAAGAGAATGTGAAATAATTGTTTAAAGAATTAAAATTTACACATCCAGTTAGGGTGTGTAAGGAAGTTATATGGATAAGCATACACTTTCATAGATGTAGCTGGGAAAATGTATTACATGATACCTTTAATAAATCCTTGGCTAGTAGCTATGTAGAAGAGGTCTTTGAGAATATCTTAGTCCTTATTTATTGCCACATTATTACCTACGTGTTGGCATTTTTTGACTTTGTTATTTTTAAACCAGGAAGTTTATTATTTTTTTCTTAATGTCAAAATTGAGATATTTTAGGTACACCGCAAGTCTAATAGCACTCTCACAAATTCCAGGCTTGAATTCTGGGATTTTTTTTCTTAGTAATTGATTTAATGTATAGAGGATGAATTTTTAAAAATGTATAATGACTGATAACAGTGTGTGTAGAATATGAGAATGTCTAAAAATGCTAGGCATTTACAGAAGAGTTGCAAAATAATGCAGGGTTCTTGATACACTTCATCAAACTTCTAATGTTAACATCTTGCATAATTACAGTATAATTGGTATAGTACTATTGGTAATTTTGGTATAATACTATTACAATAGTACTGTTGTACTATTGGTACAATACTATTAACTAAACAGCAGACCTTATTTGAATATAACTAGATATTCTATTAATGTACTTTTTTTGGTTCAAAATCTGATCTGAGATCCACAATGCATTTAGTTTTCATGTCTCCCTAGCCTCCTCCAATCTGTGATTTAAAAAAAATTTTTTTTTTAATTTATATTTTATTTATTTATTTTTGGCTGCATTGGGTCTTCGTTGTTGTGTACGGGCTTTCTCTAGTTGCTGTGAGTGGGGGCTACTCTTTGCTGTGGTGCACTTGCTTCTCATTGTGGTGGCTTCTCTTGTTGTGGAGCAGGGGCTCTAGGCGTGCGCGGGTTTCAGTATTCTGGAACACAGGCTCAGTAGTTGTGGTACACAGGCTTAGTTGCTCCGTGGCCTGTGGGATCTTCCCGGACCAGGGCTCGAACCCGTGTCCCCTGCATTGTCAGGCGGATTCTTAACCACTGCGCCACTGGGCGGGGGAGTCCCCAGTCTGTGATTTTATTCCTCAGCTGTTCTTTGTTTCATGACCATGATACTTTTGGAGACCACAACACTTCAGGCATTGTGTAGCATATTCCTGAGTTTAGATTTGTATGATGTTTTCTCATGATAGACTGAGCTTACACATTCTTGGCAAGACTACCACAGATGTAATTTAGTGCCTTTCTCAGTGTAACAAGAGGTACATGATGTTAATATGTCTTGGGCTTCCCTGGTGGCGCAGTGGTTAAGAATCTGCCTGTCAACGCAGGGGACACAGGTTTGAGTACTCATCCGGGAAGATCCCACATGCCATGGAGCAGCTAAGCCTGTGCACCACAACTACTGAGCCTGTGCTGTAGAGCCCGTGAGCCACAACTGCTGAAGCCCATACGCCTAGAGCCTGTGCTTCGCAACAGGAGAAGCCACTGCAATGAGAAGACCGTGCACCACAGGGAAGAGTAAACCCTGCTCACCACAACTAGAGAAAGCCTGCGTGTAGCAATGAAGACCCAATGCAGCCATAAATAAATGAATGAATGAATGAATGACTGTCTTATTATTCTTGATGTTAACTTTGACACTTGGTTAAGATGATGTCTCCCAGTTTTCTCCACCTTTGTAATTAGTAAATATCTTGTGAGGAGATACATTGAGACAACACAAATATTCTGTTTTTTTTTTTTTTTTTTAATTTAAAAATACTTTATTGCTGGGACTTCCCCAGTGGTCTGGTTAAGATTCCACGCCTCCACTGCACGGGGCATGAGTTCGATCCCTGGCTGGGGAACTAAGATTCCACATGCCGTGAGGTGTGGCCAAAAAAAAAAATTTTTTTAAACCCAAACAAACCTTTATTGCTAAAAAATTCTAACCATCAGCTGAGACTTTAGTGAGTCGTAGCAGTACCATCAAAGATTACTGATCACACATCACCATAACAAATAGAATCTAAATGAAACAAACAGTTTGAAATATTGTGACAATTACCAAAATGTGACACAGAAACACAAAGTGAGCAAACGCTGTTGGAAAAATGGCACCGAGAGACTTGCTCAATGCAGGGTTGCCCCAACCCTTCAATTTGTAAAAAACACTGTATCTGCAGCACATAATAAAGCAGAGTGCAATTAAATGAGGTCTGCCTGTAATTCTGTTTCAATATCTGGAACTTCAATTTTTTTTTACAAATCTTAATTGGAGTATAATTGCTTTACAATGCTGTGTTAGTTTCTGCTTTACAACAAAGTGAATCAGTTATACATATACACATGTTCCCATATCTCTTCCCTCTTGCGTCTCCCTCCCTGACACCATCCCTATCCCACCCCTCTAGATGGTCACAAAGCACCCAGCTAATCTCCCTGTGCTATGTGGCTGCTTCCCACTAGCTATCTGTTTTACATTTGGTGGTGTATATATGTCCATGCCACTCT
>NC_041217.1:142072012-142073452 GCF_002837175.3 Physeter macrocephalus
TCTCCCTCCCTCCCACCGTCCCTATCCCACCCCTCTCGTGGTCACAAAGCACAGAGGTGATCTCCCTGTGCTATGCGGCAGCTTCCCACTAGCTATCTAATTTACATTTGGTAGTGCATATATGTCCCTGCCACTCTCTCACTTCGTCACAGCTTACCCTTCCCCCTCCCCATGTCCTCAAGTCCATGCTCTAGTAGGTCTGTGTTTTATTCCTGTCCTACCACTAATCTCTTCATGACATTTTTTTTTCTTAGATTCCATATATATGTGTTAGCATACGGTATTTGTTTTTCTCCTTCTGACTTACTTCACTCTGTATGACAGACTCCAGTTCTATCCACCTCATTACAAATAACTCAGTTTCATTTCTTTTTATGGCTGAGTAATATTCCATTGTATATATGTGCCACATCTTCTTTATCCATTCATCTGTTGATGGACAGTTAGGTTGCTTCCATGTCCTTGCTATTGTAAATAGAGCTGCAATGAACATTTTGGTACATGACTCTTTTTGAATTATGGTTTTCTCAGGGTATATGCCCAGTAGTGGGATTGCGGGGTCGTATGGTAGTTCTATTTGTAGTTTTTTAAGGAACCTCCATACTGTTCTCCATAGTGGCTGTATCAATTTACATTATTCCCACCAGCAGTGCAAGAGGGTTCCCTTTTCTCCACACCCTCTCCAGCATTTATTATTTCTAGAGTTTTTGATGATGGCCAATCTGACCGGTGTGAGATGATATCTCATTGTCGTTTTGATTTGCATTTCTCTAATGATTAATGATGTTGAGCATTCTTTCATGTGTTTGTTGGCGATCTGTATATCTTCTTTGGAGAAATGTCTATTTAGTTCTTCTGCCCATTTTTGGATTGGGTTGTTTGTTTTTTCGTTATTGAGCTGCATGAGTTGCTTATAAATTTTGGATATTAATCCTTTGTCAGTTGCTTCATTTGCAAATATTTTCTCCCATTCGGAGGGTTGTCTTTTCGTCTTGTTTATGGTTTCCTTTGCTGTGCAAAAGCTTTTAAGTTTCCTTAGGTCCCATTGGTTTATTTTTATTTCCATTTCTCTACGAGGTGGGTCAGAAAGGATCTTGCTGTGATTTATGTCAGAGTGTTCTGCCTATGTCTTCCTCTAAGAGTTTGATATAGTTTCTAGCCTTACATTCAGGTCTTTAATTCATTTTGAGCTTATTTTTGTGTATGGTGTTAGGGAGTGTTCTAATCTCATACTTTTACATGTACCTGTCCAGTTTTCCCAGCACCACTTATTGAAGAGGCTGTCTTTTCTCCACTGTATATTCTTGCCTCCTTTATCAAAGATAAGGTGACCATATGTGCGTGGGTTTATCTCTGGGCTTTCTATCCTGTTCCATTGATCTATATTTCTGTTTTTGTGCCAGTACCATACTGTCTTGATTACTGTAGACTTGTAGTATA
>NC_041217.1:142073829-142075794 GCF_002837175.3 Physeter macrocephalus
TAGAATGAGTTTGGGAGTGTTCCTCCCTCTGCTATATTTTGGAAGAATTTGAGAAGGATAGGTGTTAGCTCTTCTCTAAATGTTTGATATAATTCGCCTGTGAGGCCATCTGGTCCGGGGCTTTTGTTTGTTGGAAGATTATTAATCACAGTTCCAATTTCAGTGCTTGTGATTGGTCTGTTCATATTTTCTATTTCTTCCTGACTCAGTCTTGGCAGGTTGTGCATTTCTAAGAATTTGTCCATTTCTTCCAGGTTTTCCATTTTATTGGCATAGAGTTGCTTGTAGTAATCTCTCATGATCTTTTGTATTTCTGCAGTGTCAGTTGTTACTTCTCCTTTTTCATTTATAATTCTATTTATTTGAGTCTTCTCCGTTTTTTTTCTTTATGAGTCTGGGTAATGGTTTATCAAGTTTGTTTATCTTCTCAAAGAAACAGCTTTTAATTTTATTGATCTTTGCTGTCGTTTCCTTCATTTCTTTTTCATTTTTTTCTGATCTGGTCTTTATGATTTCTTTCCTTCTGCTAACTTTGGGGTTTTTTTGTTCTTTCTCTAATTGCCTTAGGTGCAAGGTTAGGTTGTTTATTTGAGATGTTTTCTGTTTCTTAAGGTAGGATTGTATTGCTGTAAACTTCCCTCTTCGAACTGCTTTTGCTGCATCCCATAGGTTTTGGGTCGTCATGTCTCCACTGTCATTTGTTTCTAGGTACTTTTAGATTTCTTCTTTGATTTCTTCAGTGATCACTTTGTTATTAAGAAGTGTATTGTTTAGCCTCCATGTGTGTTTGTATTTCTAACAGATATTTACCTGTAATTGATATCTAGTCTTATAGCATTGTGGTCAGAAAAGATACTTGATACGATTTCAGTTTTCTTAAATTTACCAAGGCTAGATTTGTGACCCAACATATGATCTATCCTGGAGAATATTCCATGAGCACTTGAGAAAAATGGGTATTCTGTTGTTTTTGGATGGAATGTCCTATCAATATCAATTGAGTCCATATTTTTTAATGTATCATTTAAAGCTCATGTTTCCTTATTTATTTTCATTTTGGATGATCTGTCCATTGGTGAAAGTGGGGTGTTAAAGTCCCCGACTATGAATGTGTTACTGTCAATTTCCCCTTTTATTGCTGTTAGTATTTGCCCTATGTATTGAGGTGCTCCTATGTTGGGTGCATAAATATTTACAATTGTTATATCTTCTTCATGGATCGATCCCTTGATCATTATGTAGTGTCCTTCATATGTCCTGCCACTCCCTTCTGGCTTGGAGAGTTTCTGCTGAAAGATCCGATGTTAACCTTATGGGGATTCCTTTGTGTGTTATTTGTTGTTTTTCCCTTGCTGCTTTTAATATGTTTTCTTTGTATTTAATTTTTGACAGTTTGATTATTATGTGTCTTGGCGTGTTTCTCCTTGGGTTTATCCTGTATGGGACTCTCTGTGCTTCCTGGACTTGATTGACTATTTCCTTTCCTATATTAGGGAAGTTTTCAACTATAATCTCTTCAAATATTTTCTCAGTCCCTTTCTTTTTCTCTTCTTCTTCTGGGAGCCCTATAATTCGAATGATGGTGCATTTAATGTTGTCCCATTGGTCTCTGAGACTGTCCTCAGTTCTTTTCATTCTTTTTTCTTTATTCTGTTCCCCAGCAGTTATTTCCACTATTTTATCTTCCAGGTCACTTATCCGTTCTTCTGCCTCAGTTATTCTGCTATTGATCCCATCTAGAGTATTTTTAATTTCATTTATTGTGGTGTTCATCATTGCTTGTTTCCTGTTTAATTCTTCTAGGTCCTTGTTAAATGTTTCTTGCATTTTGTCTATTCTATTTCCAAGATTTTAGATCATCTTTACTATCATTATTCTGAATTCTTTTTCAGGTAGACTGCCTATTTCCTCTTTATTTGTTAGGTCAGGTGGGTTTTTATCTTGCTCCTTCATCTGTTGTGTGTT
>NC_041217.1:142076059-142087511 GCF_002837175.3 Physeter macrocephalus
TGGTGGATGAGGCTGGATGTTGTCTTTCTGGTGGGCAGGTCCACGTCTGGTGGTGTGTTTTGGGGTGTCTGCAGCCTTATTATGATTTTAGGCAGCCTCTCTGCTAATGGATGGGGCTGTATTCCTGTCTTGCTAGTTGTTGGGCATAGGGTGTCCAGCACTGTAGCTTGCTGGTCGTTGAGTGAACCTGGGTGTTGGTGTTGAGATGGAGATCTCTGGGAGATTTTTGCCGTTTGATATTACGTGGAGCTGGGAGGTCTCTTGTGGACCAGTGTTCTGAAGTTGGTTCTCCCACCTCAGAGACACAGCCTTGACGCCTGGCTGGAGCACCAGGAGCCTTTAATCCACACGGCTCAGAATCAAAGGGAGAAAAAGTAAAAAGAAAGAAAGAGAGAGAGAGCGAGGGGGGGTGGGAGGAAGGGAGGGAGGGAGGGAGGGACAGGGAGGGAAGGAGAGAGAGAGAGAGGGCAGGAGAGAGAGAGAAAAAAATAAAGTAAGATAAAATATAGTTATTAAAATAAAAAATAATTATGAAGAAAAACATTTTTTTTAAGTTAAAAAACAAAAAAGCGGATGGACAGAACCCTAGGACAAATGGTGAAAGCAAAGCTATATAGATGAAATCTCATATAGAAGCATACACACTCACAAAAAGAGCAAAAGGGGGAAAAAATAATATGTGTTGCTCTCAAAGTCCTCCTCCTCAATTTGGGATGATGTGTTGTTTCTTCAGGTTTTCCACTGATGTAGGGTACATCAAGTTGATTGTGGAGATTTAATCCGCTGCTCCTGAGGCTGCTGGGACAGATTTCCCTTTCTTTTCTTTGTTCGTACAGCTCCTGGCGTTCAGCTGTGGATTTGCCCTGCCTCTGCGTATAAGTCGCCGGAGGGCGTCTGTTGCTCGCTCAGACAGGACGGGGTTAAAGGAGCAGCTGATTCGGGGGCTCTGGCTCAAGCCACGGGGAGGGAGGGGTACGGATGCGGGGCTAGCCTGCAACTGCAGAGGCCGGCATGACGTTGCACCAGCCTGAGGCGCACCGTGCGTTCTCCCGGGGAAGTTGTCCCTGGATCCCAGGACCCTGGCAGTGGCGGGCTGCACAGGCTCCCAGGAGGGGAGGTGTAGAGAGTGACCTGTGCTCGCACACAGGCTTCTTGGTGGCGGCAGCAGCAGCCTTAGCGTCTCATGCCCGTCTCTGGGGTCTGTGCTGATAGCCGCGGCTCACGCCCGTTTCTGGAGCTCCTTTAAGCATCACTCTTGATCCCCTCTCCTCTCGCACCAGGAAACAAAGAGGGAAGAAAACGTCTCTTGCCTCTTCGGCAGGTCGACACTTTTTCCCGGACTCCCTCCCGGCTAGCCGTGGTGCACTAGCCCCTTCAGGCTGTGTTCTCGCTGCCAGTCCTCTCCCTGAGATCCGACCAAAGCCCGAGCCTCAGCTCCCAGCTCCCGCCCGCCCCGGCGGGTGAGCAGATAAGCCTCTCAGGCTGTTGAGTGCTGGTCGGCGCAGATCATCTGTGCAGGAATCTCTCCTCTTTCCCCTCTGCACCCCTGTTGCTGTGCTCTCCTCCCCGCAGCACCGAAGCTCACCTCTCCGCCACATGCAGTCTACGTCCACGAAGGGGCTTCTAGTGTGTGGAAACCTTTCCTCCTTCACAGCTCCTTCCCACTGGTGCAGGTCCCGTCCCTATACTTTTGTCTCTGTTTATTCTTTTTTCTTTTGCCCTACCCATGTACGTGGGGAGTTTCTTGCCTTGTGGGAGGTCTGAGGTCTTCTGCCAACGTTCAGTGGGTGTTCTATAGGAGTTTCTCCACGTGTAGATGTATTTTTGATCTATCTGTGGTGAGGAAGGTGATCTCCGTGTCTTACTCTTCCACCATCTTCCCAGCTCCCCGTTTTTTTTTTTTTTTAAATTAATTAATTTTTGGTAGCATTGGGTGTTCGTTGCTGCGTGCAGGCTTTCTCTAGTTGTGGCGAGCGGGGGCTGCTCTTTGTTGCGGTGCACGGACTTCTCACTGTGGTGGCTTTTCTTGTTGCAGAGCATGGACTCTAGGCATGAGGGCTTCAGTAATTTTGGCACACGGGCTCTGGAGTTCAGGCTCAGTAGTTGTGTTGCATGGGCTTAGCTGCTCTGTGGCATGTGGGACCTTCCCAGACCAGGGCTCGAACCTGTGTCCCCTGCATTGGCAGGCAGATTCTTAGCCACTGCGCCACCAGGGAAGTCCCCAAATATCCTGTTTTTCATTAAACTTTTGCTCACTAATTTTTTGTTCTCTATTGATTTATCATTATATCTCTTTTGAAATTTTTTTTAGTAGTTGTCCTAGGTTTTAAAATATACTTTTTCAACCATCCGAATCTACATTTAAATAATAATATACTGCTTCATATGTAGTGTGATGGCCCTACAGCATTGTATTTCCAATTCTTCTCACCCATGTTTTGTACTATTGTTGTCATGTATTTTAGTTTCCCATATGCTGTAAAACACAGTATGTTGCTACTATTTTTCTTTAGATAGTTATCTTTTAGAGCAATAAAATATAAGATGAAATCATTATACTCATTTTTTATTTGTTTTATTTCTTTGCGTAGGTTTAAGTTTTTGTCTGGTATCATTTTCCTTCTGCCTTAACTACTTCTTTTAATATTTCTTGTAGAGTAGGTTTGCTGGCAATATATTCTCACAAGTTTTTGTTTGTCTGAGAACGTTTTTATTGTGTCTTCATTTTTGAAAGATGCTTTCAATGGATATGGAATTCTGGATTGACATGTTTTGTTTTTTGGTTTTTTTCCTCCAGCACTTTAAAGATGTCATGCTGTTATTTTCTAGCTTGCTTGGTCTCTGGAGAGAAGTCTGTTGCTATTTTCATAGTTATTCCTCTGTATGTAATGTCTTTTTCCTCCCCTCTGGCTGTCTTCAAGATTTTCTCTTTGTGTTTGTTTTTCAGTGGTTTGGCTATGATCTACCCAGGTGTGTGTATGTGTATGTGTATGTGTATGTGTATGTGTGGCTTAGATGTTCTTAGATCTGTGACTTTGAAGATTCTTTTTTCTTTTTAATTGGGACTAAATTCATGTACATATAGCTAACCATTTTAAAGTATATAGTTCAGTGGTATAAATACCACTGTGTATCCTTGGAATTTTATTCCATTGCATATAAATACCATTGTGTATTCACAATGTTGTGCAACCACCAGCTCTCTTTAGTTGGTTTTGAAAATTGTTGATTATTTTTTCCTGCTCTTTCTCTCTTCTCCTTCTGTGTTTCATATATTAAAAAGTTTGATTTTGTCTACAGCTCTTGAATGCTCTGTTCTGTTTTTTCCCCACCTTTTTTTTTAAATTTGTTTCAGTTTGAGTAGTTTCTATAGACCTGTCTTCAAGTTCACTGATTCTTTCCCTATGTCAGTTTTACTGATAAGCTTATTGAAGACATTCTTCATCTCTGTTACTGTAGTTCTTTTTTTTTTTCCAACATAGTCTCTCTCTCTCTCTCTCTGCTGAAATTACCCATCTGGCCTTATCTGTTGTCCATTTTTCCCATTAGAGCATTTAATATTTTAATCACAGTCATTTAAAATTCCCTGTCAGTTTTTAGTATCCTACTTAAGTCTGTTTCTGATGATTGCTAGTCACTTGTAAATGTGCTTTACCTGGCCTTTTGGTATGCTTTGCAATTTTTGTTGAAAGCTGGAAATTTCGTGTAGAATAGTAGAGACTAAGGTAAATTTTTTTATGTGTGAAAATTGACATGCATGCCTTTCTGAATGCTAAGACTTTAGTGCAGGTGTTTGAGTTGATCTAATTTTGAGTTGGGTTGTGCTTGAGACTTATTTGTCCTATGGCTTTGTTCAATATACCAAAGCCTTCAAATTCCTCTCCTGATACATGGTGTTTAGGGTGTCGAGTGGTTTGGTAGATTTTTGGTTTTTTTTTTTTTGGCAGTGTGGCTTGTGGAATCTTAGTTTCCCAACCAGGGATTGAACCCTGGTTCTTGGCAGTGAGAGTGCAGAGTCCTAATCACTGGACCACCAGGGAATTCCAAGATTTTTTTTTTTTTTTTTTTAATGCTCACTCCTTAGCTTTTGGTTTTCTCTCCGAGCTATGCTTCAGAGAGGGTGTATCTCTTGCAAGTTGCTTGTTACTTTGCTTGCTATTCTGGCCATGGGGACTGAGGTGGGGGCATTCTCTGTTTCTGATAATACTTCAGTCTTCTGCAGACATTGAGTCCCTGGGCCTTGGGTTTGTGGCCTTCACAAAGCTCATGTCTCTCTCCAGCTATAATTCTGAACCCAGCATGTTTTCCTACTCCTCTTCCTGGGGCAGAGGATTTTCCCCCCTTTCCTCCTTCTGGTTGCAGTGGATATCAGATGTGCCCCAGGGTGATAATGTTTGTTGCCCTTCTCCCTTCAGATTAAGGCTTTTGTTTTGTGAGGGAGATGCAAGGGTCCTGGCAGTTTTGTGCCCCTCCCACAGTATCTGCTGATTCTCTTTGTTCTATACCCCAGTAGGGACTTTGCCAATTTTTTTTTTTTTTCTGTGAGCACTTTGTGGTGTTCATGGAGTAAAAGCCTGCAAGAACTTGCAGATCCCTTCCCTGTACTTGCCTTAACTTTCTCACCAGTGCATTGTTAGCCTCTACCAATTTGTCAGCCACCCTAGTGTAACTTTCACTTTAGTAAGCCAGTGCTCACGTTTTGCCTCTCTCTGCGTACACCTGTCTTAGATTTTGGGCCAGTTGTTTGCCCTGTGATCTTAGCATTTTAATGGCTTTCAGAAAAGTCATGTACTTGCGCTCTTGCTCTTTCATTATAAGGTTGGAAGCAGTATGCTTTCCAGTTCTCTAATAATTCATTGTCATTATCTTGAAAAACCTACTGTAATTTCACTTTGTACTTCTTTCCCAACAAAGGTTTAAAAGATGGTTTTAAAATTTTCAGATGCAGGATCCTTTCTATTTTCTTGTTTTGTTAGTAACTTATAGTTCCTTTGTGTTGCATTTAGAGAGTATTGTTTATAATGTTTCAATTTTGTGGCAATTATGTTTCTTTATTACCTCACATATGATTGATTTTTGTTTATGTGTCTTTGGCATTTGAGAAAAGGTGTGTTCTCTGTTATCAAATGTAGAGTTCAATACATATGTTCCTAAGATCTTCTACCTTCGTTCTTATCTTTTGTCTGTTTGATCTGTCTTGTATTGAGAATAGTGTATTTAGTCTCATTATTTAGTATATTTCTTTTTCTTTTTAAATCTCCTATAGTTTTTCCTTCATGAAGTTGATTGCTGTGTTATTTCATGCATACATATTCATAAGAGTTATACCTTTATTGTGAAGTGTGGCTTTAAGCAGTAAAAAGTGACCTTTATCACATTTAGTTCTTTGGGCTTCAATTCTGTTTTGTCTAATATCAGTAGGCTACTCCTACTCTCTTTGTTTCCAATAGCCTGATATTTTAATTTTAATTTTATTTTTAGTCATCACTTTGTTTTAGGTATATATCTTGTATGTAGCATAAGTTGAGTCTTGTTTCATGAGCCAAATTGAAAATGTTTTTTCTTTTAATAGTTAAGTCCATTCATATTCACTAATATGATTGATGTGTTCTGTCAGTGCTGTCATAATATTTTGTAGTTATGCATGCTTTGTTGTACTTGCTATGCTATGAAATACTACATGATTTATCAATTTTCAAGTACTGTACTCTCTAAGCCTGCCTTTTGAGTATATAGCAATCAGTGTGCTTATTCTATTTTCCTTTCCCTCCTCCTTCTTTTACTTAAAAATTGCATTACTTATACTTTTTCAGCACATTAAAATTTATCTATTTGTCTTTCTCCCTGCATCCCACCTTTGTTTTAGTGGTGTATATTTATATATTTAAAAAATACTCATCATCGATCCTTTTACTTAAGTTTTCTTAGTCATCAGTTGGATAAAGCTCTTTCTCTAGTAGAGAAGGGCTGATTGATGCACAATTCCTTAAGTTCTTGTATACTGACAACTGTTTTTCTGTCACCCTGATATTTGAAGGACAGCTCTGCTGCATATAAAAATCTTTGGTTCATACTTTCTTTAACTGTGTTTTTAAAAAAATACTGCTTCATTATTGCTTTGTTATATGTATTGGTTTGGAAACTCTGATGCTACTCTTACTCTTTTGCCTTTGTAATTTATTGATCTTTGCCTGGAGGCCTTGAGGAATTTATTTTTGAAACTTAGTTTAAGTAGAATATGTCTCAGAGTCATTCTGGGTTAATTTTTCTGAGGCATCCAGTGAGCTATTCGATATATAGATTCTTGTCTTTTTGTATTTCTGGAAAGTTTTCTTATAGTTTTAGATTTTAGGTCTGTTCCATTGCTTTGTTTTTCTTTTTCAGGGACTTGACAATGTGAATATTATTACTTTATCTCTCTTCCACTTCCACTACTTTGTCTCTGATTCTTTTTACTTTTGTCATTATGTTATTTTCATTCTCTTGGTTGGTTTCTTGCTTTTCTTCAATGCCTCGCATTAAATTTTGTCAGCATCTGTTTTCCCTTGGCATCTTGTGATTTACTCTTCATTTCTGAGAGAATTTTCTTTCTTTCTTTCCTAGGTAACATCAACTTTCTTTCATTTTTCCCTGCCGTTTTTTGTTGCTGTTGTTCATAATTTTTGAATTTTCTGATTCAAGGTGATTTTTCATATTCTCAGATGCTTATTTAAGTATATTTAAATATACTGTTTTTGAAGCATTGATTGACAGGTTTTTCCTGCTTCATAGTTGTTTTGTGGGAGGGAATTTTCCTTAGTAGATATGTGTGAAATTTCATTTCCTGATTCTTTTTTTTTTGCAATACCTCTTATATATCTGTTGGTTTGTGTGTGTGTGTGCATACACATTTTTATGATAATGGTGTGATCTACAAGGTTTTTATTTAATGGCACCCTCTTCTGTCAGTTTAGCAAAATTCAGATACTTTAGTCAGTTGTTTGGTTGGTTTGTTTTGGTGTGTGGGAGGCTGGTGGGGAGGGGTGGTGAGGAGTAGCAAGTGCTTTGGTTTTTATGATTCTCTTTTGCCTTTTTTCCCTTTCACCACTCCATTGCCATAAGGAGCTTTTCACTTTCTTTTTGCTTTTTATTCTCTTTGCAGAAGCTATGTGTTTCTTAACCTGCCCTTTAGGTTATGTCTACCCCTTTAAGTTGTCTTTTATTTGAAGTCCTTTCCTTGTAATCTTTGCTCTGATCTGTTTATACACTTTTTAGTGTTTTCAGACAGATTGGACTTAGGCTTGTAGGCAGTAGTTTTAGAGCAATTTTAATCTCCTTCTCTAGCTTCCCTCTTCTGTCTTCCTCTCATTTTTTCTGTGTCTGTCTTTGTGGGGTAGGGGTGGGACCAGGAATATGAGAGATCATGCACTAGGATTTAGTAATTTTTCTCTTTTTATTCACAGTTATTTTGAAGTTTCAATATTCTCTTTGTTTAGCTTTATTTTTCCCTTGTTGTTGAATAGTATTGTTGTGGGTAGTGTAACAGTCTGAGTCCACTCAGGATATATAAAATCACAAAGTTGGTTAAACAGGTGAAGTTTAATATAATGACTTATTAACTATGATAAACGAGTAAGGATAAGATATGAGGAAACTGTATATTGTACTTGTAGGGCTAAGGGAGAGTACCCAAGGAAGGATATACTTTGAAGGGATTCAGACCTTGTTGAGGAAGTGGTTCAGCTCACTCAGTAGAAAAAAAGTTCACTGTATGGCCAAGCCAGAAATGGTTTGAATCACTGGGCAAGTAATTGGCACCCTCTGGTGTGCAGATGGAGGAGCAAATCAGCAATCAGTAATGTGGGTGTGCAGTGAGCTTGTATGGAGTTGGGGATCCTCTGGGCACAGTCAGGCTGCATGTGGGGGGTGGGAGACTTGCAGAAGGAGTGGCAGCATGGTGTGAACCCTCTGACCACAGGCAGGCTGTGCACAAGGGCTTGTAGAGGGAGTCAGGGTACTGGTGGGTGGGCAGGAGAACACTGGTTTGAACACTGGCTTCTATGTTGAAAGGGCCATGAAAAGATTATCACTAGGCCAAGACTGCAAGGTTGCAGAAAGACCATGTTCTGGGCCCATGACAGGGACAGAGCTCCATTGGGTGTCCTCACTCCCACACTGCTAGCTCCTGTGCTGCAGCCAGAAACTGCAGGAGAGCCTGTTCCCTCTGCAGTATCCTTCTAGTGCCCTCTACTGAGAAAATTTAAGATTGTGCTCATTTTATTTAATTAATTAATTTATTTATTTTTGGCTGCGTTGAGTCTGCGTCGCTGCCTGCGGGCTTTCTCTAGTTGTGGCGAGCGGGGGCTACTCTTCGTTATGGTATGCAGGCTCCTCATTGCGGTAGCTTCTCTTGTTGAGGAGCACAAGCTCTAGGTGCATGGGCTTCAATAGTTGTGGCTTGCAGGCTCTAGAGTGCAGGCTCAGTAGTTGTGGTGCACGGGC
Source organism: Physeter macrocephalus (assembly GCF_002837175.3). NCBI lineage: Eukaryota > Metazoa > Chordata > Mammalia > Artiodactyla > Physeteridae > Physeter > Physeter macrocephalus. Next base: position 142,084,541 of record NC_041217.1, read on the forward strand.
TTAGTTGCTCCGCGATATGTGGGATCTTCCCAGACCAGGGTTCGAACCTGTGTCCCCTGCACTGGCAGGTGGATTCTTAACCACTGAGCCACCAGGGAAGTCCCATGATTGTGCTCATTTTAAAAGAAACGTTTAGGAATTGTTCCCTTCCCTTCCCTTCCCTGTCCCAGAATGTAATTGAAATGTGCATTCAGACCTGAGTCAATAAATGGATAAATGACACAGAAAGAAATATTGCATGATAGATAGGCAGCCATTGTTGACTTGTTACCTGCAAGTCCCACCAAATTTTATATATCTGTACCTTTTTTCTTGTTAAATCCTTTGTTTGCAGTGCCATTCCTTGGTACTGCAAACCTTTCCTTCCTCCCAGCCTGTCAAACATTTATCTTGCCTTAGGCACCTTCTCGTTATAATCTTTTTCTTAACCTTTTTGTTACCAATCACTGCCCCATCCTTTGTAATCTTAATTTCAAACATCCCTCTTTCCCACCCCCATCTCATACCCTTTAATAACCAGACTTAGAAAATCCTTCAAGCACACTAGGATCATTGATTGATGATCAATCGTCAATTCATTGATTCTGCCACCTTTACACTATTTTTCAGATCTTGTGTATTTGCCTTTTTTGACCAAAATTTTAGCTTCTATCATTATATTGACAATGCTGGAGGGCCAAAACTTTGTCCAGGTCTTCTGACTGTAGATTCAGATTCCACTATACTAGAGTTGGCAAATGATTTTAACATGTAAGCCAATTCTGTTGATTTTTCTTTTGTTTCACTGTGTGCAAAGGCAGTTGATAGTGTTTGTCTGAAGAAGTGCATTAAGGTTTATGAGGTCATGTCCAGATTTAGTAGGAAAAAGTGACATAATTGCTTCTGAATACCTACCATGGACATATATTTTTCCTTGCAACCACATTTGTTTCAAAGTGTCTTAAAAATCAAGTGTGTTCACTAGCATTGAAGTTCAAAAAGCAATTTTAGGTTTTGGTTTTAGACAAAGATAAGTGACCTTGCATCTCTACTCCCACCACCTGCCATGATGTGTTGTAGGAAGCTAATATATAATTCCAAAATGAGTTTATCTCCTTCACTTATTAATTGATTAATTTAAATATATTGAGTCCTTACTATGTGCCAGCACTTTCCCAGGCACTAGGAATACAGCAGTGAACAAGACCAGCAAGGTCCATACTCTTATTGGAACTTACAGTCTTGGGTGGGAGCCATATTATCTGCAAATAAATTTATAAACACACAATATAATTTTAGAAAATAATACCATGAAGAAAACCAAACGGGACCGAAGACATAGAGAGGGTTATTTTATATTGTGGATTCAGGTAAGGTTATTTTATGGGGTAGCATGTTAGTTGACACCTGGGAATGAGGAGCCAGCCATGTAAAGATCTGAGGAAAAAGCACCGCAGAGACAGAGGGAAGAGCAAATGTAAACACCTTGAGGTGAGAGCCAACAAGTGTTTGAGGAAGAGATGGAACTCTAATGTGGCTATAGTGAGCAAAGGGGAGAGAATGCTAAGAGAACTCAGAACAAGAGATAGGGATCCAATTTTGTAGGACTCTATAGATGAGAATTTTATGTGTATCAGAATATTTCAATTTGATAACTCATAATCCAAAAATGATTTTCTCATTAATACATAAACATTTAAACACGTGCTTAAGAATGATAGAAAATAATATTGGTTTGGATTACAAAGTAGTGTTCTCTTACAGTGGACTTCAAATGACAAGTTTTATAATACCTGTCAATGAAGAAACAATGAAAGAACTCATTACTGTTCTGAAGAAAGCACTATTCAGACCCTCAGCTCTTTTTGTACCTACCTGTCTTTCACCTTTTGGACTGCATTGATCTAAGGGTTCAAAATCCACAACAGAAAGAAAGTATTGGTTCTGGTCAGTCAGTGTGAAATGGTTAAGTAAGTACTCTTAGTGTAATGAGGCTTATAGTATGTTAGTGTATCTGGACGCAGCAATCTTATTTAGGGTAACAAAACTCAATATACTTAGACAAAATATAGCAGGGTCTTATATTTTTGGTCAATAAGTGAAATGTAGTCTAGAATTCCAAGGAAGTTAGAAAGTATAATGAGGCCCTTGCATTCCTAGTCAGTCAGGAAATGTAATAGAGTCCAAATCTCTTACTTAGTCTGGAAATGTAATGATCCAGCATTCCTAGTTAGTCAGAAAGTATACTAGTCCAGCACTCAGCCAGATATTGCTTAGCAACTGGTATGAAGGTTTGATGGAAAGGAAAAAGAAATAAATGGTCAAAGTGAAGTTTTGGAATCATTAATTTATTTAAGCCATGCTTTTGCTTGATCTCTTTAAAATTTTATGCCTCATATCTGGGTTTTTCTTTTTGCCTTAATTACTTCTTTTAAAAATCTTTTACTATCTGGCCTTTGATTCACTCCATATATTTCCATCTCATATTAATTTTTTTTAAACATTTTATTGGAGTATAATTGCTTTACAATGCTGTGTTAGTTTCTGCTTTACAACAAAGTGAATCAGTTATACATATACATATGTCCCCATATCTCTTCCCTCTTGCATCTCCCTCCCTCCCACCCTCCCTATCCCAGCCCTCTAGGTGGTCACAAACCAGCTAGCTGATCTCCCTGTGCCATGCGGCTGCTTCCCACTAGCTATCCACCCTACGTTTGGTAGTGTATATATGTCCATGCAACTCTCACTTCGTCACAGCTTACCCTTCCCCCTCCCCATATCCTCAAGGCCATGCTCTCGTAGGTCTGTGTTTTATTCCTGTCCTACCCCTAGTCTCTTCATGCTATATTTTTTTTTCTTAGATTCCATATATATGTGTTAGCATACGGTATTTGTTTTTCTTCTTCTGACTTACTTCACTCTGTATGACAGACTCCATCCAGGTCCATCCACCTCACTACAAATAACTCAATTTCATTTCTTTTTATGG
>NC_041217.1:142087565-142088420 GCF_002837175.3 Physeter macrocephalus
TGTAAATAGAGCTGCAATGAACATTTTGGTACATGACTCTTTTTGAATTATGGTTTTCTCAGGGTATATGCCCAGTAGTGGGATTGCTGGGTCGTTTGGTAGTTCTATTTGTAGTTTTTTTTTTTAAACATCTTTTTTTTTTTTTTTTTTTTTTTTTTTTTGGCGGTACAAGGGCCTCTCACTGCTGTGGCCTCTCCCGCCGCAGAGCGCAGGCTCCGGACGCGTAGGCCCAGCGGCCATGGCCTACGGGCCCAGCCGCTCCGCGGCACATGGGATCCCCCCGGACCGGGGCATGAACCCGCGCCCCCTGCATCGGCAGGCGGACCCCCAACCACTGCGCCACCAGGGAAGCCCTAAACATCTTTATTGGAGTATAATTGCCCTACAATGGTGTGTTAGTTTCTACTTTACAACAGTGTGAATCAGCAATACATATACATATGTTCCCATATCTCTTCCCTCTTGCGTCTCCCTCCCTCTCACCCTCCCTATCCCACCCCTCTAGGTGGTCACAAAGCACCCATCTGATCTCCCTGTGCCATGCAGCTGCTTCCCACCAGCTATCCACCCTACGTTTTGTAGTGTATATATGTCCATGCCACTCTCTCACTTCATCACAGCTTACCCTTCCCCCTCCCCATATCCTCAAGGCCATGCTCTAGTAGGTCTGTGTTCTATTCCCATCCTACCCCTAGTCTCTTCATGACATTTTTTTTTCTTAGATTCCATATATATGTATTAGCATATGGTATTTGTCCTTCTCCCTCTGACTTACTTCACTCTGTATGACAGACTCCAAGTCCATCCACCTCACTACAAATAACTCAGCTTCATTTCTTTTTATGGCTGAGTAAT
>NC_041217.1:142089629-142149278 GCF_002837175.3 Physeter macrocephalus
GTGGGTTTATTCCTAGATATTTTATTCTTTTTGTTGCAATGGTGAATGGGAGTGTTTTCTTAATTTCACTTTCAGATTTTTCCTCATTAGTGTATAGGAATGCCAGAGATTTCTGTGCATTCATTTTGTATCCTGCTACTTTACCAAATTCATTGATTAACTCTAGTGTTTTTCTGGTAGCATCTTTAGGATTCTCTGTGTATAGTATCATGTCACCTGCAAACAATGACAGCTTTACTTCTTTTCCGATTTGGATTCCTTTTTTTTTTTTTTAACATCTTTATTGGAGTATAATTGCTCTACAATGCTGTGTTAGTTTCTGCTTTACAACAAAGTGAATCAGTTATACAAATACATATGTTCCCACATCTCTTCCCTCTTGCGTCTCCCTCCCTCCCACCCTCCCTATCACACCCCTCTAGGTGGTGACAAACCACCTAGCTGATCTCCCTGTGCCATGCGGCTGCTTCCCACTAGCTATCCACCCTACGTTTGGTAGTGTATATATGTCCTTGCCACTCTCTCACTTCGTCACAGCTTACCCTTCCCCCTCCCCATATCCTCAAGTTCATGCTCTAGTAGGTCTTCTGGTGTGTGGAAACCTTTCCTCCTTCACAGCTCGCTCCCACTGGTGCAGGTCCTGTCCCTATTCTTTTGTCTCTGTTTATTCTTTTTTCTTTTGCCCTACCCAGGTACGTGGGGAGTTTCTTGCCTTGTGGGAGGTCTGAGGTCTTCTGCCAACGTTCAGTGGGTGTTCTGTAGCAGTTGTTCCATGTGTAGATGTGTTTCTGATGTATCTGTGGTGAGGAAGGTGATCTCCGCGTCTTACTCTTCCACCATCTTCCCAGCTCTCCCGATATGTTTTATTTCTTTATCTTACCTGATTGCTGTGGCTAGGACTCCCAATACTATGTTAAATAGAAGTAGCAAGAGTGGACATCCTTATCTTTTTCCTGATCTTAGAGGAAATGCTTTCAGCTTTTCACTGTTGTGAAAATGTAATGTTAGCTGTGTGTTTGTCATGTATGACCTTTATTATGTTGCGATATGCTCCCTCTATACCAACTTTGATGAGAGTTTTTGCCATGAATGGATGTTGAATTTTGTCAAATGCCTTTTCTGCATCTATTGAGATTTTCATGTGATTTTTATCCTCCCTCTTGTTAATGTGGTGTATCATGTTGATTCATTTATGGATATAGAACCATCCTTGCATCCCTAGAATAAATCCTACTTGATCATGGTGTACGATTCTCTTTATATATTGTTGAATTTGGTTGCTAATATTTTGTTGAGGATTTTTGCACCTATATTAATCAGAGATATTGGCCTGTAATTTTTCTTTTTTTGTAGTGTCTTTGTCTGGTTTTGGTATCAGGGTGCTGGTGGCTTCATAGAATGAATTTAGGAGTGTTCCTTTCTCTTCCGATTTTTTGAATAGTTTGAGAAGGATAGACATTAGTTCTTCTTTATATGTTTGTTAGATTTCCCTTGTGAAGCCATCAGTCTTGGACTTTTGTTTGCTCTGCGTTTTTTAATTACTAATTCAATTGCACTACTAATGATCAGTCTGTTTAGAATGTCTTTTTCTTCCTGATTCAGTGTTAGAAGATTATATGTTTCTAGGAATTTATCCGTTTCTTCTAGTTGTCTAATTTGTTGATATATAACTGTTTCTGTATTGTCTTATGATTATTTTGTATCTCTGGGATAGCAGTTTTAATTTGTCTTCTTTCATTTTTTATTTTATTTGGGTCCTGTCTGTCTTTTTCTCAATGAACCTGACTAAAAGCTCAGAAGTTTTATCTTTTCAAAAAAAAAAAAAAAAAACCTCTTTGTTTCATGGATCTTTTCCATTTTTTTGTCTCTTTTTATTTAACTTTTCTCTGATCTTTATTTCCTTCCTTTATTGACTTTTGGCTTTGTTTGTTCTTTTTAAAATTTCTTTAAATGGTAGGTAGGGTTGTTTATTTGAGACTTTTCTGTTTTCTTGAGGTAGGCCTCTATTGCTATAAACTTACATCAAGAACTGCTTTTGCTGTGTCCCATAAGTTTTATAAAGTTTTGTTTTTATTTTCATTTTTCCCAAGGTTTTTTCTAATTTCCTTTTTGGTTTCTTCATTGACCCATTGGTTTCTTAGTAACATGTTTAGTTGCCACGTGTTAGTGTTTTTCCCAGTTTTTCCTCCTGTAATTGATTTCTAGTTTCATACTTTTGTGGTTGGAGAAAAATTCCTGATATAATTTCTGTCCTCTTAAATTTGTTGAGACTTGGTTTGTGCATGTCATTTATCCTGGAGAGCGTTCCATGTGCATTTCAAAAGAATGTGTATTCTGCTGATTTTGGATATTAAGTTCAACTTGTTTAATGTGTCATTTAAGACCACTGTTATTGATTTTCTGTGTGGGTGATCTGTCCAGTGATGTAAGTGGGGTTTTAAAGTCCCTTACTATGACTGCGTTAATGTCAGTTTCTCCCCTTTTTTCTTAGTATTTGTTTTATATAGTTAGGTACTTGTATAATAGGTGCATATATGTTAATGAATATTCTATTCTATTCTTGTATTGACCTTTTTATCATTATATAATACCTTTCTTTGTATTTTGTTATAGACTGTTTTATAGTCTACTTTGTCTGATAATGAGTATTGCTACCCCAGCTTTCTTATTGTTTCCATTTGTATGAAATATCTTTTTCCATCCCCTTACTTTCACTGTGTATGTGTCCTTAGCTCTGAAGTGAGTCTCTTGTAAACAGTATATTGTTTTTTTTTAATCCAGTTTTCCACCCTGTGTCTCTTGATTGGAGGATTAAATCTATTAACGTTTAAAGTGAAACTGATAGTCATTTGAGTTTAAACACGTTCTGAAAGATCTACATTTTTTACTCCCCTTCCCCCCATGTTTTGTGTTTTTTACATCTTCATGTTTTTCCTTTAACTGTTTATTGTAGTTACAGTAGTTTTTTTTTAAAAATAATTTTTGTGTTTTCATCTTCATGCTAGGTTATTTAAGTGGTTGAGACACAGCCTTTACTATATATTTGCCTTTACTAGTGGGATTTTTACATTCCTATAATGTCTTACTTCTTGTAGCCTTCTTTCCCACTTAGAGAAGACCCTTTAATACTTCATATAGGTTCAGTTTACTGTTGATTAATTCTTTTAGTTTTTGCTTGTCTGAGAAGTTCTTTATCTCTACAATTCTGAGTAATAATCTTGCTGGGTAGAATATCCTAGGTTGTAGGTTTTCCCCCATCAGCCCTTTAAATATATCATGCCACTCCCTTCTGGCCTATACATTTTGTGCGGAAAAATCAGCCTTATGGGGTTCCCTTGTATGTGATTCTTTGTTTTTCTCTTGCTGCCTTTAAAATTCTCAGTCTCTAACTTTTGCCATTTTAATTATGATATGTCTTGGTGTGGATCTCTTTGCATTCATTTTGTTTGGAACTCTCTGTGATTCGTGTACTGGGAAATCTGTTTCCCTCTTCAACTTAAGGAAATTTTCAGCCATAATTTCATCAAATATATTTTCTACTCCTTTTTCTCTCCCTTATCCTTCTGGGACCTCTGTAATGCAAATGTTAGAACACTTGATGTTGTCCCAGTGGCTCCTTAAACTATCCTCATTTTTTAAAAATTGTTTTTCTTTTTGCTGTTCTGATTGGGTGATTTCCATTATTCTGTCTTCCAGATTGCTTATGTGTTCTGTATCACCTAGCCTGCTGTTATTTCCTTCTAGTGTGTTTTTCATTTCAGTTATTGTATTCTTCAGCTCTGATTGGTTCTTTTTTATATTTTCTAGTTCCTTGTTAAAATTCTAACTGTGTTCATCTATTCTTTTCCCAAGTTCAGTTAGCATTTTTTTTCACCTGTGCACTGAACTGTTTGTCTGGTACTTTATTTATCTTTGTTTCTTTACAGGTTTTCTCAGGGTTTTTTCTTGTTCTTTGATTTGAAACAAACTCGTGTCTTCTCATCTTATTTAACTTTCTCTGTCTCTATGAAATTAAATGACACAGTTACCTATCCCAGTCTTGAAAGTGTGTCCTTGTGTGGGAGTGTCCCTATGCATCTTTGTGTTCTCAGTGGCTTTGGTAGGAGAACTGGATCTGAAGTGAGCATGGTCATGTCTTCCCTTAGGGTTTGCTGGCAGCTACCACCAGCCTATGCTTCTTCTAAGTGTACATAACTCCTTTAGCAACAACACCTTTGCCATAGTGGGGAGCACTGCCAGAGCAAGAGGGGCCAGAGTGAGTACCCTGCATTGATTGGGGCAGGTGCTGGGATGGTCCTGGCATGCTTATCAGAGCCCCAGGTTGCTGCTAAGTCACTGCCTCCATGTGCACCAGCAGTGGCCGTCCTCCCTCTGTTCAGAGGCAGGGCGAGATCTGAGCTTGCTCTGTCCTCTCCCTGTGTGAACTCTTCTTGGCAATGGCATGCTTCTTCTAATGAAGAGAAGTTCCTTTATTATCTTTTTAATTTAATTTTTATTTTATATTGGAGTATAGTTGATTTACAGTGTTGTGTTAGTTTCAGGTGTACAGCTAAGTGATTCAGTTATACATATACATATATCCATTCTTTTTTAGATTCTTTTCCCATATAGGTTATTACAGAATATTGAGTAGAGTTCCCTGTGCTATACAGTACGTCCTTGTTGATTTTCTCTTTTATATATAGTACTGTGTATATGTTAATCCCAAACTCATAATTTATCCCTCCCCACCATGTTTCCCCTTTGGTAATCATAAATTTGTTTTCTACATCTGTGAGTCTCTTTCTGTTTTATAAGGAAGTTCATTTGTATCATTTTTTTTTTAGATTCCACATATAAGTGATATCATATGATATTTATCTTTCTCTGACTGAACTTAGTATGAAAATCTCAGGGTCCATTCATGTTGCTGCAAATGGCATTATTGCATTATTTTTTATGGCTTAATAATATTCCATTGTGTATACGTACCACATCTTCTTTATCCACTCATCTGTCGATGGACATTTAGGTTGCTTCCATGTCTTGGCTATTGTAAATAGTGCTGCAGTGAACCCTGGAGTGCTTGCATCTTCAAAGTATGGTTTTCTCTGGATAGATGCCAAGGAGTGGGATTGCTGGATCATATTGTGGTCCCTTTAATTTTTAAAATCTATTCTTGAACTAGCTTCAAGTGGTTTTCCTTACGGTAGCTTTATAATTTATACCTACATATGGTGGACAAATGTATTTTCATTATAGTTCTCTTGTAAAAATGTTTTGCTTGTTTTCAACAGATTTTTTCTTCTAGATTGGTTTTAGAATTATTTTGTTTAGGTTACAAAAAGAAAATATTGGTATTATTGTTGGAATTTCTTTATTCCTGTAAGGTAACTTGGGAGGAATTGGCATCACTGCAAGTAGTCTTTCCATTCAGGGGTAGCTTCCCATTTCTTCAAATTTTCTTTTTATTTTCTTCAGTAAAGTTTTAGTTGTATTTATTTTTTATTTTAAAGTGAGATGAGAAGCCATTGGAGTTGCCATTGGAGTTGGTTAAACAAGACTTTGAGCCCTGGAGGAAGTCACAATATAGAATAGCTTGTGATAAACTAGTAACAAATTCTATTCAGATTATAAAATGTAGGATGGTAGAACTTGGAAATGTTTTTATAAAAAATGGTTGCTGAATGGCAATTCTGAATTGATCTAATGATCAAATTTATAAGAACAACCTTTTTTAAAAAAAGTGTCTCTGGGTTTTAAATGACACCCTTGGGATCATGAGGGGAGGGTAAACATGTTGTGTTTAATCTGGATCTCTGTGATGTGGATGCAGGTATCGTCTGTCAGCCTACTTGACCCCAAAAGGGACATAGTGAAGCACCAAGGTTTGGGTGGTGTGTGCATGCCAGATTCTAATGACCTAACTGTCATTATTTTTGTAACCTCACAATTCCTTTCAAGCTACTAATAATGCTTTTTTATTTAGAATGATTTTTTTTTTTCTTATTTTAGTCACTTGCAAAAGCAGTTTGGCTCATGAGGTTTAAACAACTGAAATGCTGGCCCTTGGTTTGTCAATAATTGGCAGCTCAGTTACAGGATGCAATATAGCTGCCCAGGTTTAGAAGAAACAAGTGGAATAGGAAAAAAAGAGAAGGGTGTGTGGGTAGTTTCTTGGTTTCCTGATGTTTCCACTAAGTAGTACAAAATGCTCTGAAAGAGGCATGGACTTTTGGGAAGGATCGTTTCCTTTGACTGCCTTTAATCCTGAGCAGCAGTCTCAGTTTCCTACCTACCCTGGCACACATGCCTATTTTCCACTTTTGGAATGTGTTGAGGAAGGCAGCAGATGGGTGTCAGCACTGTTGAGGTTAGGCTCTAATGAGAGGCTGCTTAGCTGAGGGTGAATCAGTTTATGGTGTATAGCAGCGGTCCCTGACCTTTTTGGCACCAGGGACCGGTTTTGTGGAAGACAGTTTTTCCACGGACCCTGCCGGGGGTGGCGGTGGATGGTTCAGGCAGTAATGCAAGCGATGGGAAGTGGCAGATGAAGCTTCCCTTGCTAACCCTCCACTCACCTCCTGTTGTGCGGCCTGGTTCCTAACAGGCCACAGCCCGGTATCGGTCTGCAGCCAGGTATCGGCCCGGGGGTTGGGGACCCGTGGTGTACAGCACACAATGTTAGCATTTCCTAGTAGGTAACACTGTGGAAGACAAATTATGAGACTTTATTGAACAAGTGGTTAAGGATAAGACCTTCTTTTGTATATTCTGCCCCACCCTTCTGACTGGCCTGGTTCCATTTTTCACCTTCATGTTAGAATATAGCTCCTTGAAGGAATGCCCCTCCATATCCCACTCCCCTCCACCTTATGATTGTATCACATTACCTCTTAAGTGTTTGCACCAATTTTGTTACAGTTGGCAGAGTATGAAAGTTCCAGTTGTTCTACATACTTGCCAGTATGTGGTCTTACCAGTGTTTTTATTTTTATCCATTCTCTTAGGCATATAAGGGCATTTGATTGTGGTTTTAATTTATACTTCCCTGATTACTGATGGCCATTTGGGTATGTTCTCTTCTGAGTTCCCATTCAAACCTATTTATTTTTTTATTGGGTTGTGTCTTTTCCTCTTGGTTTGCAAGAGTTGTGCATATTGTCTGGTTAGATGTTCTTTGTTATATGTGTTGTAGAGGTCTTCTTCCATTCTGTGGCTTGCCTTTTTGCTCTTTTAATGGGGTCCTTAATGAGCACAAATGACTAATTTTAATATAGTTCTGTTTATTAATCTTTTCCTTTACTGAATTTGCTTTTTGGGTCCTGTTTTTTAAAAGAAATCTCTGCCTATCCTAAATTAATGAAAATGTTCTTATAGATGTTTTCTTTTAGAAGCTTATTTTTGCCTTTTACATTTAGAGTTGTAATTTATCTGGAGTTGATTTTTATGCATGGTATGAGATAGGCCCAAGTGTTTTTTTTTTGTTTGTTTTATTTTTCTCATGGTTTTCCATTTGACTTGCAATCATTTATTAAAAATACTATTCTTTCCCTACTTCTCAGCAGTGCCATTTTTGTCATAAATCAAGTACTTCTATATGTATGTGTAGATCTGTTTCTGAACTCTCAATTCTGTTCCACTGGTCTATTTGTCTCTCCTTGCTTCATTACTACTCCTCTATTTACTGTAAATTAAAAAAAAATCTTGATAATCTGGTAGTGTAGGTTCTCAAACTTTGTTGTTTTCAAGGTTGCCGTGGCTATTCTTGGATATATATTTACAATCAGGTTATCAGTTTCCACAAGGAATTGTACCATGATTATAATTGAGATTATATTGAATTTAAAGATTAATCTGGAGAGAATTAATGTTTCTACAGCATAAAGTCTTCAAATCTATGAACATAGAATATCACTGTATTGAACTTGTCTTTAATGTCTCAGTACTTTTTTCTGGTTCTTTTTGTTGTTGTCTTTTACATTTTTCATTATATCGTCTCTAGGTACTTAAACCTCTGTTATTGTGATGTAAATGCTATGTTTTAAAATTTAATATTCTGAATTTTGTTTTCCTGTGTATTGTTCTGCTTCAGATCTCTTGCACACTGTTGAAAGGTGTGATGCTAGTGGGCATCCTTGAATCATTCCCATTCTTACAGGTAGAGGTTTCAGTGTTTAAACTAAAAGTGATGTTACTTATAGGTTTTCTGTAGCTACCCTTTATGAGGCTAAGGAAATTTTTTCCTACTCTTTTAAAGAAATTATATTTTAATGATTATAATTGATATTGAGGCTTATTAACTACTTCTTCATAGGTTGAAATAGCCATAGAAATTGTCTTTTTTATTCTGTTAATGTTGTGCATTACGTTGATTAATATTTGAATGTTATATATTATTCCTTTTCGTTTACTTCTGGATGTACTGTGCTAATATTTTAGGAATTTTACTTCTGTGCTCAAGAGGGAAACTGGTATATGATTTTTTTTTCTTGTAATGTTAATGTGTTTTGATAGCAAAACACATTAACATTATCTGGCTTCGTAAAGGCCTGCCAGATATAGCAAATAAAAATCCCATGAATACTTACACTAAAAATATTTATTTTTTATCTGAAATTCAAATTTAATTTCATGTACTGTATTTTATCAGGCAACACTACTGACAAGTAAGTTCAGAAATGTTGCCTCTCTTTTTCTGGAAGAATTTGTGTAAGATTGGTGTTTTTTTCCTTAACTGTTTGGTAGAATTTATCAGTGAAGCTATCTATGCTTGGAATTTTGTTAGATTTAGACCTAAATATTTCATTTTGAGGGTGCTAATATAAATGATATTATGTTTTTAATTTCAGATTTGAATTGTTCATTGCTGGTATATAGGAAAGAGATTAATTTTTACATATTGACCTTGTATCCTATAAGGATATTAAATTCTTGTTTATTATATATTCTATTCTTTTTAACCTGATTATGATAGAGGTTAAACATTGTACCCCTGATTTTTTAAAACCTAATATAAATGAAGAGTTTTACCTCTTTCCAGAAAAAGCAAGGGCATTAGAACAACACAGCATCCATTTATTCCTTCTTACGTTTTATGTATTTCATTATATACTTTAATTCTATGTATATTTAAAGTCTTATAAGACATTATTGTTATTGTTTTATCCTGTAATATGCATTTAGATTTACATTCTAATTACTCTTTCTGTTGCTTTTTATTTCTTTCTGCATTTCCTTCCTTCTTTCTGGTACCATTTTCTTCTACTTGAAGAACATCTTTTAGTTTTTGCTTTATTATGGGTCTAGTAACAAAAAATTAAATGTTTTGAGAAATGTATTTATTGTCTTATTTTTTTCTAACTTCATTTTTGAAGAGTGTTTTTTGCTGGATATAGAATTCTGGATTGGAAAGTTTATTTATTTTTCATTACTTTGAAAATGTTTTGTTTTCTTTTGGCTTCCATTGTTTCTGGAAAAAAAGCAACTGTTAGATTTAGTTTTGTTCCTGGAAGGTAAATACTCTTTTCTTTTTAGTATCTTTTAAGAGTTTCTTGTCTCTGGTTATTAGCAATTTTTTTTTTTTGTGGTATGCGGGCCTCCCTCTGTTGTGGCCTCTCCCGCTGCGGAGCACAGGCTCCGGACGCGCAGGCTCAGCGGCCATGGCTCACGGGCCCAGCCGCTCCGCGGCACGTGGGATCCTCCCAGACCGGGGCGCGAACCCAGTTCCCCTGCATCGGCAGGCGGACGCGCAACCACTGCGCCACCAGGGAAGCCCCTGGTTATTAGCAATTTAACTAATATGCCTAGGTGTGGCTTTCTTATTATTTATCTTGCCTACAGTTCATAGGGTTTCTTTAATATGTGTCTTGATGTCCATCAATTTTAGGAAATATTAGTACTGTCCCTTTAAGTAAAGGTTCTATCCCATTCTCTTTCTCTTCTAGGTCTGAAATCCAGTTACATATGTGTTATACTTTTCGTTGTGCCCCATATGTCTGTTTTACTTATTATTCTGTTATTCCATTCTTTTGTCTGTCCATGCTTCATTTGGGTATTTTCTTCTGATTTACCTTTTATTCACTAATTATCTATTTTGTTGTGTCTATTCTGATGTTAAACCCATCTACAAAGTTCTTAATTTCGGTTACAGTAAGTCCCCTACATAGGAACCTTCAAGTTGCGAACTTTCAAAGATGTGAACGTCTGTTCGCATGTCCAGTCACTTAAGTTATTAGTTGATGTGTCTGGCGTACATTGTCACACGCATGCATCCTCTACAAGTGGTTGTGCTTTTGTGTACTTTACTGTACAGTACTATCTAGAGTACAGTAGTACAGTATCTTTATTTCAAGCCCAGGACGTCTGGAAGCAAGCGTAAAAGCAGTGGTGATGTAACTGCTACTACTAAGAAGTGCTAAGCAATAACGATGGAAACAAAAGTGAAAATAATTGAGACAGTGGAGCGAGACGAAAAGATGGTACATGTCGCTTGTTCTTATAACATGACTCATTCAACCATCAGCACGATTCTAAAGAACAAGGACAAGATCATAGAACATGTGAAGTCTGCTGTGCCTATGATGTCAACAATAATATCGAAGAAGCGTGGAAAAGTGATGGGGGAGATGGAGAAACTTCTCAGTGTGTGGATGCAGGATCAGCATCAGCATCAAGTCCCCCTCAGCTTAATGCTGACTCAAGAGAAAACCAGAAGCCTTTATGAAGACTTGAAGAAGAAACATGGCAAAGAATCAGAGGGCGCATTTTAATGCAAGCCATGGCTGGTTTCAACGGTTCAAGGCTAGAGCTAACCTTCACAATGTAAAAATACAGATACGGTAGCTGCCCAGGAATTTCCTGAAACACTTCGAGAAATTATTGATGAAAGTGTGTATTTACCTTAGCAGATTTTTAATGTGAATGAGACAGGACTGTACTGGAAGAGGATGCCAGATCGAAGTTACATCAGTAAGGAGGAAAAGTTGATGCCAGGCTATAAAGCAGCAAAGGATAGGCTAACTCTGTTGTTTGGTTGCAATGCTTCCGGTGATATGAAGCTGAAGCCTTTCTTAGTTTATCATTCAGAGAACCCAAGAGCCTTTAAAAACATAGCCAAGGGCTCTCTTCCTGTTGTGTGGAAGAGTAACTCCAAAGCCTGGGTTACATAGGCCATTTTCCAGGACTGGTTTTTCCACCACTTTATCCCGGAGGTAGAGAAACACTGCTTGGGGAAGGGTGTCCCATTCAACATTCTTTTGCTGCCTGACAGTGCTTCTCCTCTGTAGTGCTTAGTTCAGTGTATGGCTGTGCTCATCATTTGCCAGTTTTCTAACTGTCTCCTTCTCCATTCTAAGTTACAGGGCTGACTCAAATAAGCTCCATTCCCCAAGCTCTCTTGCTGTCTGGCTTTCAGCTATCATCCAACGACAGGCAGTGTCAAGAGATTGGAGAGTGAGAAACTAGGCTATTCTCCCCTTTTCTCCCTATTTCTGTAGAGTCTCCAGTGATTCCATTTCTTTTGTGCCTCCAGCTCTTTTCAGAGTGCCATCTCATGCTGGACAGCCTCTCCTTCATGATCCCCATTCCTGTTAGGTAGCCTTGGCTTAATGGACTTTGTTAATATATTCCTTTCCTTGGTATCTCCACCCTAGTTGGGGTAGTAGGGGCTTCCTGTTCTTGCTAATTGCTAGGTTGCCTCACATAAGCTTTAAAAAAATTGAAGTGAAATTCACATAGCATATGATTAACTATTTAAAAGTGCAATTCAGTGGCCTTTAGTGTATTGCCAGTGTTGTGCAACTGTCAGCTGTCTTTAGTTTCAAAACTTTTTCATCACCCCATAAAACACCCTGTATCCATTAAGTAATTCCTCCCCATTTCCTAGTCCACCTTCCCTTATCCTCTAGTAGCCTTTAACCTGCTTTCTGTCTTTGTGAATTTGCCTGTTGTAGATATATCATACAAAAAGAATTATATAACATGTGGCCTTTTGTGTCTGGCTTCTTTCACTTAATGTAGTGTTTTCAACCTTTTTAATTTTTCCAACACTCTTGAAAGAAGTTTTCCTTATTGAAGTCCCCCTATTGATCTATCTGGTATTGGTTCCTTTTCTGTACTGGACACTGACTGATGAAATATTTATTTATATGTTTATTTTCTTGTTTATTATTTATAAGTTTTTAGGAATTCCAAGCTTCATGAGGACAGAGACCATTACTGTTGTACTGTTTTTTTGGTATGAGAGAAATTTTAATACAGTGCTGAGGACCATCACAAATCACAGAAGGATTATTAGCAATCTTATCAAAATGAGGAGCTATTAACCTTTACAGTAAATTGGTCTATAATGAGTACATTACTAATTGTTTCACTTGCTTTTGATAAGACGCCTCTACTAAAAACAGTAGACTATCAATTAACCAACATAAGAATTTGCCAATATAAGTAATTTTTAAGTTTATATATTACAGGCATTTCAAAAAGGAATCTACTCTTGGAGAATGTTTATTTTAATCTTTCCTCCCTTCTGTTTCTTTATTGTTTCTTTCCTTTACAGGAATCTTTGTGTGTGTGTGTGTGTATTTTTAAATTGTGGTCAAAAAAAGACACAATATGAAATTTACCATCCTAACCATTTAAAAGTGTGCAGTTCAATAGTGTTAAACATATTCACATTGTTGTGAAACAGATCTCCAGAACTTCTTTGCCTTGCAAAACTGAAACTTTATATTGTTTAAACAGTAAGTTCTCTATTCACCCCTGCACCCAACCCTTGGTAACTTCCACTCTACTTTCTGTTTCTGTGAATTTGACTACTTTAGATACCTCACATAGTGACATCATGCAGTATTTGTCTTTTTGTGACTGGCTTATTTCAGTTAGCATAATGGCCTCCAGGTTGTAGCCTGTGACAGGATTTCCTTTCTTGTTAAGGCTGAATAATATTCCATTCATTGTAGGTTTATAACAAATTTTCTTTATTTATTCATCAATAGTCATTTGGGTTGCTTCCACCTCTTGGCTATTGTGAAGAATGCTGCTATAAACATGGGTGTACAAATATCTTTTTTAAGACTCTACTTTCAATTCTTTGTCTCTCATTTCCTCTCATATCTTTTCTTTTACATGCTGTGATTAAGACGAGTGTTTATTAAAACTACGTCTTCAGGCATTATTGGTAAAGTGCTTTATTATCTGAAGTTCTTTTTTCCCAAAAAAAATTTTTTAAAAAACTTTTCATATGAAAGAGTTACACAGTTCTTAAATATCTATACAAAAACGGTCTACAGCAATACACTCTGTTGTCTGCTTCTTTTTTCTGTCTTTATATTTGGATATCTGATAAATAAGTTTACTGTGGTAGATGAGTTTAGTCACTAATAATAGGCTTGGAGCAAACCACTCCACCTTTCTGGAATCTATTTTTGTTGCCAGTGGCTGAAGGAAACATGTTTCATTAGAGAAGTTTGACAATCTTCTAGTTTTCATAGTTGCTAATATGCTTTTTTTCTTTCACTATTGCTAGAAACTTTACAAATTTACAATCCTGGAAATGATTGGGGCAGTAGAGTAATGTGCTAATTCTTAGAAATAAGTCTTTTATATAAGTAACTGTATGTTTATTCCAGGAAGAGAGTTTTCCTGAAACAGGAAAAGGGGCAGTTATAAGATGTATGTGGTGCCATTAAGGGCCTTATTAAGGATCTGAGAGGTAGGAGAATGATAGAAGTACATAAAAAGAAATGAAGATGGCTGCAAATGTAAGAGAAAATAGTGCTGTGGGTAGAAAACCAATTTTCAGATAGTAAGAGACTATACTGGAGGTGCTCCAGTTATCCCTTCTCTTTTTTTCTTCTTGTATATAGCAGTAGATGATCAAGGGGGGGGTGTCTTTTGCTAAACCTTAATTTGCTTTCTGATTTTTTAATTTCAACATTTTATTATGAAAATGTTTGAACATACAGAAAATTTAAAAGAATTTTACAGTGAACACCTATATACCTGCCACCTAGCTTCTACTATTAACATTTAAAAATTTTTTAAATTTTATGTTGGAGTATAATTGATTTACAGTGTTGTGTTAGTTTCAGGTGTACAGCAGAGTGATTCACTTATACATATTCATGTGTCTATTCTTTTTCAAAGTCTTTTCCCATTTAGGTTATTACAGAATATTGAGCAGAGTCCTCTGTGCTACAGTAGGTCCTTTTTGGTTATCTATTAATTTGCTTTCTATCTTTCGTCATGCCCAGTGTTAAGATGGCACCATGTGGGAAAGTAGACAGAAAATGTGGCAGGAGGTCCTTTAGAGAGGGTTTGAGATCAGATGTTAATCAAGTGATTTTTGCTATCTCAGTGCTTTGATGTGAGACTTGAGAAGTCATAAAATTGTTAGCGTAATTAAAAAAAAAGAACTAGAGGAAAAGCTGACTGAATTTTTTATCTTTTAATACGTGCCAAAGATAGGGTAGATGGTGGCTACTTTTTTCAGCATGCTCAAGGAGCATAATTGGTCATTTTGCAGTTTATGTTATTTGTATTTTCAGACTGTGGTTAAATGTTCAGGTATGCTGTGTTGCTGTTGTGAGTAACATCTGTGTACCAGTTGGCAGATAAGGTGTGTTTATATATTTTGTCATATTTTTGTATTGTTAAAAGGATAGATTGTGTATGAAACAAAATTATTTGTCTTGGTGTTTTGTATGGATTGTAGTTCAACAAACATCACAGAAATTCTTAAGGCCTGTACAAGTGTATTTGAATGTTTCATGGAATCATTTATAGCAATTCCACATTCCTGTAGAGAATTGTCCTCTACACTCTTATAGATTAAGAAAAATCTTGGGTTATTACAGTTAAATCAATTCAGGATTATTAATTGCAGCTGTTTATTCTGTATGGCCAGTATGTTTTCAGATGTTGAATAATTTTGCTATATTTTATGTATATAAAATAGTTATTTTATTTATTTAGTTGGGAAGAGACAGCATTTGCCTTTTAGCTCAGTCTATTTGGCTAGATCTATTGATTTTCAGAGTTCTAATTATTAGGATTTATTTAAAAAATATTTTTAAACCGCTGCAACCCCATCCCAACCAAGTGTAATAGTTCCAACCTTGCAAAAATATACCATATGATTAATTTGTGAAAGTCAAATAAACATCACTTTTACCCCTTAAGCTCCAATACTTGGTATTATTTTGTTTTGAGGACTTCTTAGGTAAGCCATTAAATCATGTCAGGGAAAATGTAGATTTCCCTGTTGAAATTTGAAACCGAGAGAATATCACTGATTCTTGGCATTCATCAAATTAGTTTGGGAATCAGTGATTCTTAAACTTAAGTGAACTAAAAATCACCTGGGGAGCTTGATACAGAGCCCTGCCTCACCTCCAGGCAAGTTTGCAGTTTTTATGAGCTTCTCTCAACATCTGGTTAGAACACTAAAGAGAATACCCCGGAGATGAGGGGTGTTGGTTCATTGTGTCATTCAGTCTGCAGTTGCCGTAAGTCCAAATCCCTACTTTTTGAGGTTCTGTTCTCTTATTCACATATGCATCTCAGTACCTTACCCCTACTTCCTCTCTCAGTGTCATACTTATCAAAATGATCCCCTCTTGATACTTATTACAGGTCCCTATGAAAAATGGCTTTAAGGAAAGGGCTTGATAAAATAGTGGCTTTTAGAGATGACTGTGAGAACATGGTGGTGCTATAAATTAGACATGGTGCCTAAAGACCTGATTTACAGCTCCATTCTAATATTTACTGTAAGAGCATGGCTAATTGGTTAAATTAACTGCTTTAATCCTCAGGTAATCATAATTATTTCACAAGGTTATTAAGATTAAACAAAATTACATATGGAAAGTTCCTAGCAATGTGCTTGTCAAATTGAATCCAATTTGATATTGAGTCCTGGATATGAAAAAGCATTCCAGTTCCTGTTGCTGTATAATAAACTACTCCCATACTTAGTGGCATAAAATAAGCACCTTATTATGTTCACAGATTCCATGGATCAGAAATTTAAAAAGATTATGTTAGGAATAGCATGTCTGCTCCATGATGTCCAGAGCTTCAGCTGGGATGAGTCAAATGGGTTAGTGTGACTCATATGGTTGGGAGCTGGAATATCTGGGGCTAGACTCTTTCCAAGATGGTTTCATCACTCATGTGTCTGGAACCTGTGCTGGGATGACTACAAGGCTGAGCTCAGCTAGGACAGTAAACTGAATCATCTCTACATGACCTCTCCATGTGGTTTGCACTTTTCTCACAAGTTGGGGCTACATTCTGAAAGGGAGTTTCCCAAGAGTGAACTTTTAAGGAAACCGTAGAAGCTCTATAGCCTTTTATTACCTAGTTTGAGAAGTCACGTAGTGTACTACTGCTGTACTTTGTTGGTCAAAGCAGTCACAAGCCTATGTAGATTTAAGAGCCCACTTTTTTTTTTTTTTTTTTTTTTTTTTTGTGGTATGCGGGCCTTCCTCTGCTGCGGCCTCTCCCGTTGCGGAGCACAGGCTCCGGACGCGCAGGCTCAGCGGCCATGGCCCACGGGCCCAGCCGCTCCGCGGCACGTGGGATCCTCCCAGACCGGGGCGCGAACCCGGTTCCCCTGCATCGGCAGGCGGACGCGCAACCACTGCGCCACCAGGGAAGCCCCAAGAGCCCACTTTTTGATGGGAGTATTATCCAAGAATTTGTGGCTAGTTTTAAAAACCTACAAAGAGACATTGGAGATTTTACATGTAGTCCAGATTCAATTCCTGTCCTGTTATCCTGTTAATTTAAGTGGATTTAACTTTATTGATATACGTGTATATATATGTTTATTTATTGTTGTTGTGGTTAATTTCCCTGAAGAATCCCATAGGGATATATCAGTAGACTTTATGAAGTAAGCACCCTCACAGGTGCAAAGGTCAAAGGTTATGGAATCTTAGGTCTGGAAAGCACCCTAGAGATCTGTGATTGTTAAAATTATGTGTCAACTTGGCTGGGCCACAGTGCCTAGATATTTGATCAAACATTATTCTGGATGTTTCTGTGAGAATGTGTTTGGTTGAGATTTATATATAAATTGGTGAACATAGTAAAGCAGATTGCTCTCTATAATGTTGATGGGCCTCATCCAATCAGTTGAAGGCCTCTCCTGAGCAAGGGGAAGTCTGTAGTAGATGGCCTTCATACTTGAACTGCAACACTGGCTTTTCCCTAGGTCTCCAGCCTGCTGGTCCACCCTGCAGATTTTAGACCTGTCAGCCTCCATAATTGCATGAGCCAGTTCCTTAAAATTAATTTCTTTCTTCCTATCTACTTCTCTCTCTCTCTCTCTCTCTCTCTCTCTCTCTCTCTCTCTCTGTCTCTCTGTCTCTCTCTCCTTCTCCATCCTATGAATTCTCTTTCTTTGGAGAACTCTGAGTAACACAAGGTCATTTAGCCCAACCCCTTTGTTTTTACAGATTTGGTAACGTAAAGGCTCATAGAGAGAAAGAAATTGGCCAAGGTCAAAGATCAAGTTATTGAGAAAGCCATGACATGAACCCATCTCTTGATTTCCAATTCAACACTCTTATTACCTGACGTAATACCTTGCCCAGAGCTATAAAACCAAATGGAAAAGCTCACCCTCTCCTACTTCAAATAAAAAGTAAGCATATAGAGTACTTTCCATATATCAGGTCCTAAGTAGTTTGTATCCTTCTTTCTCATTAATTTTCACAACAGCCCTAGGAAATAAGTATTATTATTAGAATGTCTTTCATTTTGCATATTTGGAGGGCAAATGACTTGCCTAAGATGACACATACAGTCAACAATAGACCTGTTATCTGAATTTAGGTCTCTAAATCTGGAATTGGGATTCATGACTATGCTGCATTCTCTGTATAAATATCTTTTATTCCTGTCCCTTATTGATATTAAGCAATGAAGAAGAGATTTGGATTTAGTGAACTTTTGATTCTCATCAGCCTGGAGCCTTTTCCCTTCATTGGTTATTTATAAGCCCTTATCTTTTGTTAATACTGATTATTTCCTGAATGAAAATGTCTGGGCTGTTGTCTGACCATTGCTGCCCAAGACATTCCCAAAGTGGACACATTACCATGAAATTATGTGCCGTGATCACGTATGTACGTTCTCTGCTACCACTAACTGTTATTATCCCTCCTCCACCTTCCTGTTTCTCTTGCCTCTATCCCTTCCTGTAGTACCAGTGGAAGGGGGCTAAGGGGAGAGGGTAGTGGTGTGGAGAAGAGTTTTTCATCTAGGTGGAAGTAAGCAGAGCATTAAATTGCATATTTCAGTTACATAAAGTTACGGAGGGAGCTTACTTGTTAGTTTATAGTACTAAAAAAGGAAAATATATAACCAACTTAATGATTTGTACTCCTTTAGCACTTTGATTTCTGAGTACTAATATTTAAAGTGTGCAGATAAGATGGTAATCAGTCAGTAGAGGATCAACAGTTAGGAACTGGGATTGGAAAGACCTTGGATTTTAGTAGTGCTTGCCTTGTACAAATTGGTCAGATTTACTGAGCTTGAAGTAATTGTCCTGCAGATCTGTTGTAGGACAAGAGATTGAAGACAATTTTGTTTGGTCATTCTTTAGTATATTTGGAGCACTGGATACACAGCTTTCCTATCTTCTAGAAAATCAATCAGTTCTAAGTGCTATGATGAATGCAAAGAAGTAATACATTGTTCTTGCCTATGGGAGCTTAGACTCTAATTGAGGACACAAAACACATAGCTGGGAGAAAAAGGATTAACATTATAAGGCAAAATATAATATGTGCTAAGCGAACGGCCCATAAAATAACTGTCTTCAAATAGATTTTGGCAATAAAAATTGAGAGAGTGTGAGAATGATTGACAATGCCCAGGGTATGGGATAGAGACTTGCATTGGCCCTCATGACTGTTGACTGAAGAGGATGAGCTTAGCTTCTTTTAAAATAAATAATGAGGGTTTATTGTATATGTCTGAGTATGAGTCTCATTTTCCCAATGATAAGATAATAAAAATATTTAAAAATAAATTTATTTATTTATTTATGGCTGTGTTGGGTCTTCGTTGCTGCACGTGGGCTTTCTCTAGTTGCAGCGACCAGGGGCTACTCTTCATCGTGGTGTGCGGGCTTCTCATTGCGGTGGCTTCTCTTGGGCTCCAGGCACATGGGCTTCAGTAGTTGCAGCAGGCGGGCTCAGTAGTTGTGGCTCATGGGCTTAGTTGCTCTGTGGTATGTGGGATTTTCAGGACCAGGGCTCGAACCTGTGTCCCCTGCATTGGCAGGCAGATTCTTAACCACTGTGCCACCAGGGAAGTCCCAATAAATATATTTTGGTTAGCCTGAATATATAAACTTTTTAAAGCTTGTATATGAAATAGTCATTAAGTTTAGCTTGTTAAGTTATACATACATATTTTAAGTTAGATAATATAAACTATTACTTTAGAAATATTGCTTTTTAAAAATAACTCATTTAGTGAAACGTTATTCAAACCTTTCACATTCATTTTAAATGTTCGTGTCTTCCTCATTACTGGAAATAGTCTCTCAGTTTTCCAGAGCACGTGATCTTAATTTTTGCTTAAGTGATTTGAGATAGAGTGCTTAAAAAAAATCTGGATATGGTACTTTTTCTGGGAATTTTAATCTCAAGCCACAAGAACTCATTTGCTATTCATGAGCTTTACAATGAAATCCTTTCAAGTAATCTTTCATGGGCTTATTTATAATGACATCTAAAATTTTAATTGTGAGCTAATACCCCCACCCCCCCGCTTGCTAAATAAATATGAAATCTGTTGAATTTCTGCCATTCTTTTTAACTCTGATTCCATTTGGTAACCTGTTTTCAGTGTCCAAAACTAGTATTGTCTGAAGTTGTTTTAGGCTCTGTGTCTTTTCTAAACAGTTTTTTGTTCTTCAAAAAGAAAATAATGTAAAGACTCAACTATAGGGCAGTTTCCTCTTTTCTTTGGGATAGTTTTGGGAAAAGAATTTTGCCCTATATTCAGTCTCATCATCTAAAATTGATCAAAGTATTACAAGTGAGCTAGTGAGTAGGGTGAAGGAGGTGGTTGAAGTGGAATGGAGAGTCTAGTACAATGCTGTTCAGTACTGAAGCTACTAACCCCATGTAGGTATTTAAGTTTAAATGAATAATTTAATAATTATGTTAATTATTAAATTATAATTCAGTTGCTTGGTCACACTGGCCATACTTCAAGTGATCACTAGCTATGTAGGGCTACAGTATCATACAGTGCTGATACAGAATATTTCCATCACTGCAGAAAGTTCTGTTGGGTAGCACTAGTCTAGAAGATGTTCTATAGCCTCAGGAATTCAGAGATTTCTAGGAATAATCATATTGGTGGTAGTAGTCAGCGCCCCCCCCACCTCGCCCTCCAACTCAGCTGTCACCTTCCCTTCCTCCACATAGACACAGATCAGAGGTGGGTTGATTTCTCAGTTCCTAAAATAGACTTAGTGACCCAAGGAACTGTAGTTAATATTAGTATTGCTAGTGTATTATAGAGATTTGTATTGTGTTGATCTGATACTCAAAGTACACCCTTTCCTCTATGTTGTTGTCAAGAAATAGGCCCCAACTTGCTTTATGATGAAAAGAGCAGGACTTTTTGGACTCAGAGAGGCCTGAGTTTGAATGCTACTGTGTGTGATTTTGGATCAATCTCTTAATTTTTCAGAATGTCATTTTCCTCATCTGTTAACATGCTTGCTTCATAGAGTGAGGATTAAATGAGATAGGTAATGATGTGTAATTACTTTACATAATGCCTTGCACATGTCAGATGCTCCCTTTCCTCTTCATTCCTCTTAATGTCCCAAAAGACATCTAATAATGCAGATTTAGTCACTTAACACTTTCACTCAGAAATTCACCGGAAAATATTTATTGAGCATTTACTATATGCAAAGTTCTCTTCTCAGTGCTAGGAAAATAACAGTTAATCAAAACAGATAAGACTCCCTGCCATGACGGAGCTTATATTTTCACAATGGGGGACAGACAGTAAATAATATAAGTAAGTAACATTATATAATATATCAGAAAATGATAATGCTAAGAAAAAAAATAAAACAGGGAAGAAGGATATGAAGTATGTTGGGTGGTGGTCTGCAACTTTTTAGAAAAGGTAGACAGGTGACAGTTGAATAAAGACTTGGAGGAAGGGAATTAGCAAGTGAACCATGTATCTGGGGGCAAGAACGTTTCAGGCAGGGGGAGTAGTGACCACAAAAATCCTTACGTGAGAAATCAGGCCTGACATTTTTCCAGGAACATCAGGGAGACAAGTATGGCTCAGGAAAGGAGGAGGAGGAGAAGTTAGAAAGATTAGGGGAGTGAGGGAGGGAATAAGGAATCTTAAGGATGTTGTCTTTTTATACTAGAGAAAATATCAGTGGAAGATTTTGAGTAGAGCATTGACATGATCTAATAACTTCACTATTAAATAGGAATACACTGAAGGTGAGCAAGGGCAAAGCCAGGAAATCATTTAGGAGGCTGTTATAATAATGGAGGAGAGAGAAGATGGAGACTTGGAACATAGTGATAGCAGTGAAATGTGATCAGAATCTGAATGTGTTTTAACATTTCAGCAATCAGAATTTGTTAATGAGTGGGGAAGGAGGGAATAGTGAGAGAAAGAGAGAGTCAAGGATAACTCTGAGGTTTTTGGTTGGACCAACTGGAAGAATGGAGTTGCCATTTTTTAAGCTAGTGACACTTTATATATTCTTCTTAATGCTGTATTCTTATTTCTCCTCCTGGTTTCCCAAGGTTTGGGCTGTCTTACCCATTTGTTATCTACAATATCTAGCACAATTCTTTGCACAGAGTAACTGCAATCTACTTTCCTGAATTAAATTGATTTTTAGATGAACATCAGTCTCAAAATAGAGGTAGCTGTATTCAGGACTGCTGGTAACCAGGAAGAGTGTTTTCCTTTTGTTGCTGCTTATAATATAAAGCATATCTGGTTTGTTGGCTTTGCTCAACCAACTAAAAGTCTTCTGTTGAATACTGCAGGATGTCTACCTCCATAAAGCCTTCAAACTGCTAATCTTCAGACATTTCTGTTTCTTTTGTGTTTTAGCTTGCCAGTTGAATCTAGAAAAGGCAGATTAGTGGATTTCTCCCTTCCTCTTCCCACAGCTATTGGATAGAGCAAAAGGCAGTTATTTTATAATAGGTGGAAGAGAGAGAGGTTGTGTAGGCCTTTATGTGATGCTGACTAGAGTCTAAGTACCATCCACTTGCCTAAGGAAGAGTAAAGAATCCAGGGAAAGAAAGTAAGTGACTGTACCAGAAACTACCTTTCTTGCATTTTGGTTTTAGTAAATGAGATCTTGGTTGTCAGTTCGTTTTGATCTTAGCTATGTGGTTCTCCCAGTTTGCTATTTGTTTTTTCATCTGTAGATATTTATTTGACAAGGGCGAGTCTCTCAGGTACCATTCGTAGTCTTAGAATCTGCCTCGTATTCCTTGGTCTTTAATTTGGTTTGCAGCAGTCTTGATTCTGCATGTTGGGCTATTTTGATAGTGATATCTGCTTGGAAAGATTCAGTGAACTTTTTTTGCACTAGACTAAAAACAAATTGTGGAATGGTTATATTTCTTAAATTGTTTTGCTCTCTGTTTTCTTCCCCTGAAAAAAAAATCAAATTAGCACTTATTAAAACCAAATATTTGCTATTAGGACCTGTTACAGGATAGCCAATTGGAATTCTTTTCTATTGCAAAAGTAAACAGCAAGATTAATAAAAAGAAATTTGAGTTTAGGGTTAGTTGTAGGGGATATTAAACTACTCGCTTCTACTTTAGTCTGATCATCTTATCTGTAACTGTTAGAGTATGTTGATGATGGTAGACCATTATTTAAATAGTGAAGAGAGAGAGGAAACATCTCCAGAAATAAGTTGTCTACAATTGGTAAGTGTTATGAGTGGAAAATTTTCTATTTTTAAGTAGTGTCCTTTCCTTGCCTTCAAAATTTTGTGATTAAAAACTATTTGTGATTTCAAACAAGGGTAGATCTCAGTATGACAACAGTTACAATAAAAGCAGCTCACCTTTATTGGGTATGTTACTATGTATCGAACACCATTTAAGCATTTTATATATGTTAACAAGTTTCATAAAAACCCAATGTGCAAGTACTGTTATCACCCCGCATTTTACTGATGAGAGAACTGAGGCAGAGAGACGTTAAGTGACTTTCTAAAGATTACACAACTAGTAAATGATGGGGCTGGGATATACGGCTTTCTGGCTCAAGAACCCTCACTTTTAGCATATTTAATAACATGTGAGGGAGTTTATGAAGAACCTATGCCTTTAAACATTAAGTAACTTCTAAAATAATAAAGGGTTCAGGGGGAAATAATAGATTCTGTATGTAATGGCAGACTAACAGACTATATATGGGTCTCTAAAATGTGTGCTATAAACTCTCTATAGTTGTTCTCAAACTTCGTTGTGCATCAGAATCACTTGAGGAGTTTGTGTGTTGTGGGGGAAGATTTCTGGGCCTCATTTCAGACCATCTGAATTTGGATCATTGGGAGCAGGACTTTATATATCTGGATTTCTAGCCCAGCGTGAGGCAGATATTTATGCACCACTGATGTACAGCACATAACAAAACTGATTAAAACAAAAACACCATGTAATGGGGATGGATAATTATGGTGGCTAACATTTGCAGAGTACTTTTCTTGTATTATCTAATTTAATCCTTATAACAGCCATATGAAATAAGTTGGTATTATTACCTCCACTTTATAGATGGAAAACTAAATCTTAGAGTAGTCAAGTTAACATGACGAAAGTCACACAGGTAATAAATATATGATAGAACCGGGATTTGAAAACAGACTTAAACTACAGAACATAGAAATTCCCTTAATTGCCTAGTTAAATTATAGTAGATCATAGGTCATAGAGAACTAAATACTGAATATGAATTGTTACTGTAGTTTTTTTCTTTGCTTAAAAACAAAGATATAAAATTAATATATAGGGACTTCCCTGGTGGTCCAGTGGTTAGGACTCCACGCTTCCATTGCAGGGGGCCCAGGTTCGATCCCTGGTCTGGGAACTAAGATCCCACATGCCACACGGCCAAAAAATAAATAACTAAATAAAATAAAAATAAAATAAAATGAATATATAAAAATTAGCATTTGCATGCCATCTGCCTTTTATCCGTTTTCTATTAATGGCAATAAATTATCATACCTGGTGGTTTCTCTAAGGCCAACATTTCAGTATTAACAACTTGGTTGATGCATATATGTAACTGTAACTGAGGTTTGTATTGAAGCTCAGGTGCCCATATATATCTCCTTCTACTTCTCTCATACTTCTGTTTAATATTTTCACTGATTTTTCCTACATGCTAAAATGTTGGCGTTCCAAAGGTTCCATCAGTGAAGGCTTTTCTTTGTTCACACTACCTCTCATTTTGGGTAAACTCAATCCATTCCTAAGACTTTTGCAAATACTTTTTAAAAACACTATTGAGATATAAGACACATAATATATACCATCTTAACCACTTTTAAGTATGCAGTTCAATAGCGTTAAATATATACACATTGTTGAGAAACAGATCTCTAGAACTTTTTCATTGTGCAAAACTGAAACTTTGTACCCATTAAACTATAAGCCCCCCTCGGCCCCCCAGCTCTTGGTAACCACCATTCTATGTACTTTCAGTTTCCATGAATTTGATTACTCTAGGTACCTTATATAAGTGGAATCATACAGTATTTGTTATTTTTTGGCTGGCTTATTTCACTTAGCACAATGTTCTCACGATTTATCTATACAGTAGCCCGTGACAATATTTCCTTCCTTTTTAAGGCTGCATAATATTCCATTGTTTGTATGTACCATTTTTTTTTTAATCCATTACCATTGCTGGACATTTGGGTTGCTTCTACCTCTTAGTTATTGTGAATAATTTTGCTGTGAACGTGAGTATACAAATATCTTTTTTGAGACCCTGATTTCAATTATTTTAGATATATAACTAGAAGTGAGATTGCTGGATCATTTGGTAGTTCTGTTTTTCCCCAAATATGTTTAAAGTGAATGACTCATGACTCCAAACTCTGTATCTCGAACTCACACATTTTAAGATTCTTAACAATCTATTGGACATCTCTGTGTGAATGTCCCATGTGTACTTTAAAACCAACATGCCTAAAACTGGAAGGCTCAAACCTCACTATCCTCCCCAGCCTGTTCCTTTGCTCATGTTCTATGGCATTTTCATTTATTCACTTGTGTATTCAGTGTATATTAACTCACACCACCTAGGTACTAGGCCCTTTTGTTCATGATGAGGGCACATCAGTGAACAAAATTAAGTTATTTGGAGCTTATATCCTGGTCAGGGAAGACAGATAACAAACAAGTAGACTGTAGGGTTAAGGAAAGCCTCTCTGAGATGACTGTTGAGTAGAAACCTGACTGAAGTCAGGGAGTGAGGTATGTGGATATCTAAAGGAATAACATTCCAGACAAAGGGAAGAATAAGTTAAGGAGTTTAATGTGGGAGCATGCTTGGCTTGTGCAGGAAATTGTAAGGAAACCAGGACAACTCAGCAGGGTTAGTAGACGATGATGTCAGAGAGAGAGAGAGAGAGAGAGAGAGAGAGAGGGCGCGCGAGAGTGAGCTGGAGCCAGAATATGTACTCTTATAAGGTCAGAATAAGGACTTTGACTTCGATTCTGATGATATGGGAAGGCATAAGAGTATTTTGAGTAGGAAAAGGGTTTTATTTGGCTTGACATTTATAAGCATCATGCTGGCTGCTATGTGAATAGGCAGCAAGTGTGTGGGGCAAGGATGTTTGGAGACTATTGGAATACTACTCCAGGGGAAAGATGATGATTTAGACCAGGGTGGAAGCAGAGAAGGTTGGTGAGATTCCACATTTTGGACATAGAATAAAGAATTCCTCATAGATTGGATGTGGAGTCTGTGAGAAAGAAAAGAATTGAGGATGACTACATGATTTTTGACTTGAGCAATGGAATCATTAGAATTGCATGCCATTTTTAATGATTGAGAGGACTGGAGCAGGAGCAGTCACCCAAGTCAGAAGCCTGGACATCATTTCCAGCATTTTTTTCCTTTTCAATTCACACCTCTCTGTGCTACCCAAGTGATTTTCCTAAAAGGCAAATTTGAGTTGCAGCAGTTGCCTCCCCATTATCTTCAAATTAAGTAAAACTTTTAATGCCTTTATCCTGCCTCTCATAATCTAACTGTTACTTAATTTTCCAGCCAGCCTCTCACTGCTTCCTGATGCAAACCATTGCTGAAGCCACACAGAACTACTTTTAGCTTCCTGGGTAGACTTAGTAGATTCATACATTGTTCCTGGGTAGACTAAGTAGATTCATACATTTTACTTAAAAAAAAAAAAAATCTCTTCCTGAGTGCTCTCAGTTAAATTTCTTTTCCCTAGAAGAGCCTTGTTTTAATACTTGATTGAAATATCATCCTTTCTTCCCAGCTTTTCTCCGAACATTCACATTACTTCCACTTTTTTGCCTTTAGAGTATCTTATATATTTTTCTATTTAAGTCCATAATAAATAGAGGAAAGAGTCATCAGCTTTGGAGTCATACAGTGGAGTACTTGAGAAAAATTTAGAGAAGAATATCATAGTGATTAATGTATTTGGAAAATAGGAATTTGAAGGTACATTTAGAAAAATTTAAATATAGTAGATTGTTGGAAATGATCTGTTACAGATATGAAAAATTAAATAATTATTTATGAAAAATGATTTTCCTTTCTGCCCAGAAAGAAAGAGGGGGAAATGGTATTAAGCATCTTTTTGAGGCCTCATTGGCTTCCGGCCATAATCTCATGGTCTTTCTTTAGTGTGGACACTTAAATCTATTGTTTCTTTGCCCCGTCACATCTGTAGCTGGGGAAATTTTCATCCCAAAATAGATCTCTTTCTCATAGCTCGCTTCATTAACATCATATTAATGAGATTTGTGAAATAATAGAGATTTATATTGGTCTGTCCTGGTTCCTGGCACAGGGCTTCTAAAACCCTTGTAATTTCCTAAGTGATAAGAGTAGCATTTCTTGTTTTAATATTTGGTCTTTGACCCTGGTTCCTGACAAAGAGCTCCCAGATCCCTTGGAACTTCCTGGGTGATAGGTGTGTCTTTTGTTTTAATGAGGAGACTCTTGGGCTTGTGAATAACTTCAGGAAAGGGGCCAGTCACCAGAAAGACCAAGCCATGATTAGAAGCTTGGAAATTTCAGTTCCACCTCCTATCCTCTAGGAAGGGGAGGGGGCTGGAGATTGAGTTAATGATCGATCATGCCTACATGTTGAAGCATTTGTAAAAATACCAGTAGTACAGGTTGGGGGAGCTTCTGGGCTGGTGAACACATAGGAGGGTGGCATGCCTGGAGAGAGCATGAAGCTCCATGCTCCTTCCCACATACCTCACCCTATTCATCTCTTCCATCTGGCTGTTCTTGAGTTATATCCTTTTATAATAAGCTGGTACTCTAGTAAGTAAAATGTTTTCCTGAGTTCTGTGAGCCAGTCTAGCAAATTAATCCAATTGGGGAGAGGGTTGTGGAAATCTCCGATTTATAGCTGGTGTGACAACCTGAACTTGGGATTAGCATCTGAAGTAGGAACTGTCTTGTGGGACTGAACCCTTAACTTGTAGGATCTGATTCTATCTCTAGGAAAATAGTGTCAGAATTGAGTTAAGTTACAAGGACACCTATCTGGTGTTACAAAATTGCTTAATGTGTGGAAAACCCACATATATGGTGTCAGAAATGAAGTAGAGTTGTAGTAGATAGACTGTGGAGCGTTTTTTCCCCATACAAGGTCAAAGGTGAAAATTCCACAATTCACAGCTGTAGGATGATGGTCTCTTTCAGAATTTCTCATTGGCCCAATTTATGGCAAAAACATGAGAGGAGGATGATTCTGTGTCATTCACAACTGTTTTTTCCTCAGTACTTAAATAGTTCCAGGTTAGTAATTAAATATTTGTTGAATGGGTTGTAATGGTAGAATGAATGAATGAATGCAGTATTCGAATGCATGAATAAGATGAATGATTGCTGTATCAGTACAACACAATGAAAAGTCATTGAGAAAAAGGTGGTGTGAGTCAGTTAAATTTTCTTGGAGAAAATGATTCAAGTCTGGGTCTTGAGCTCTACTAGTCCACAGTAGGCATTCCTTCCTTTGTGATCGCATACTGTTTCTCATGCTGGATTGAAATTGTTTCTGTAACTGCTCAACCTGGGAGGAATGTGTCTTGTCATCCTGTATTCCCTCCAGTGTCTAAAACGCTGCCTTGATTATGGAGAAGAGAAAGCCTGGGTTTTGTTGGAAGAATTCACTTGATGGCAAGATCAGAGTTGTAAATGCTAAAATACTAGTACTTTGTGGGTTTGACACCTATTATTTAGATATTTTGAAAATACTTGAAATCTGACATACCATAGAGTAATGATTTCAAATTAAACAAAAGTGCACTAATTTAAAAAGCATTTTTCTATACTTTAAATATTTTCAAGAGATAGAAACAATGCTAATATTATAATCATAATTATTCTAGTTCACAGGCTTTCTAAACATGTGGAACATGCAGAGTTGCCTATACTATTCTATCTGGTAATTATATATATATATATATATGATTATATATAATGAAAATGTTTTTGTCATTTCTATTTTCATAAATTTTAAAAGGTTTTCTTTTTCTACTTGTTTATAAATTCTTATATTTGAAATGTATTAAGTGTTTAGTTTCACTGATTTGCAATCAGTAATTAATTTAGAGATTGACCAACTGAGGAGACTGCTATAAGAATTAAGCTAATGATAATGCTATGACAATTGTTGAAGACTGGAAAAATGGTGGTCTGTTAGTAACTTAACGTGTATTGTATTGAGTTTGTCATGTAACCTCATCTAATCTCGGTTTATCAGTCTTTGAATACAAAGTAGAATTTGGGAGGGAGGATAGGAAGCAGGGTTTATTGAAAGGTTGCTGAGAAGCTCACACATTTGAAAGAAAGCTTGAACAACCAAACCAAGTCTTAGGAAAACCAGTAAACTGAGTTGCTCTGTCAGAAACTTATCACTGAGCACTGTTGTCAGGACACATCTTCAACTAGTTAGTCAGTCGTTCAAGAGCCACATTCCCAGGAGAGCCTGATTGGTCTAGATTGAGTCACCATGATTAATATATTTTCAGTATCACATGGGATGAGGCAGGAGTAGTAGTTCTCTGAAAGAAACACATGATCTGTATCAAAAGGAAAGAGGGAAATGATGATGGGCTAGTACAAACCACAGATGGGGCACAATAATAGCTAATGGGACAATATATGCATCTGAGATTGCATTTTTCTGGTGTTTCATGAAACTGAATTAAACTGGAGTTTTAATGTTCTTTTGTTAAATCAACTTTGTCAATGACTAATTTATATACGTATACAGATTTTAATTATATACAACTCTATGAGTTTTGATAAATGTACACATTGTGTATGTATACATTGTGTATCCAGTCCTCCTCCCTTCAAGATTTCCATCATATTAGAAAATTTGTTCTCTTTTCCTGTCAGTAACCCTCAATGTTGCTGCAGGCAATCATTGATCTGATTTATATTGCCACATTTTGGTAGTTTTGTCTGTTCTAAAACTTCATATAAATGGAATCATATACTATGCAATCTTTTGTGTCTGGCATTGTTTACTCAACATAATGTTTGAGGTTCATCCATATTGTTGCATGTATCAGAAGTTCATTTTTATTATTGAATAACAGTCCTTTGTGTGAATATGCCACAGTCTTGTTTATTCATTGGTTGATGGATATTTTGGTTGTATCTAGTGTTTTGGTATTATGAATAAAGTGGCTATGAATATTTGTATACTAGTCTTTGGTGGACATATGTTTTTATTTCTCTTGGATAAATTCCTAAGAGTGGAATTGTGGTACTGTATGTTAAGTGTTTGTTTAACTTTATATAAAACTGTCAAACGTTTCCAAAGTAGTTGTGCCATTTTACATTCCCATCAGCAGTGTGTGAGAGTTCTAGTCCTCCAAATCCTCACCATCATTTGGTGGTGTTAGTCTTTTTAATTTCAGCCATTTTAGTGTGTTTGAAGCAGATTTCTTTGTGGTTCTCTTTTTAAAAATTAACTTTATTGATAATGAAATGAACCCATTTTAAGTGTACAATTTGATGAGTTTCGACAGATGTAAGTACCTACATTACTACCACCTCCACAGTCATTATCCCTAAATTTCCCTATTGTCCCTTCCATATCATTCCCCACTGATCCTAAGGAATCCTTTATCTGCCTTCTTTAACTAGAGATTAAAATGGTCTTTCCTAGAGTTTCACATACCCGAAATCGTATAGTATTTTCTCGTGTCTGACTTCATTCATTTAGCATAATGTTTTTGAGATGTACCCATGTAGTTGAATGTATCTGCAGTATGTTCCTTTTTATTGATGAGTAGTGTTCCACTGCACCCAGACACTGTGGTACACCCAAAACATTTACCTATTGTTGGGCATTTGGGCTGCTTCTAGTTATTGGGTATTGTGATTAAAGCTGCCATGAATATTAGTATACAAGTCTTTGGGAAATATGTTTTTATTTCTTTTAGATAAATACTTAAAAGTAATATTGCTAGGTTATATGTTTACCTTTATATATAAAACAGTTTTGAAAGTGATTGTACAATATATGAGACTTCCTGTTGTTCAATGTTGTTGCCAAAACTTGTATCATCCTGTTTAATTTTAGCCATTTTAATAGGTATGTGGTGGTCTCTTATCATGGTTTTAATTTGCATTTCTATGATGACTGTTTAATGTGAACAGCTTTTTATATGCTTATTGGCTATTCATATATCTTTTTTTGAGAAGTTTCTGTTCAAATCTTTTGCCCATTTTCTTACTGACTTGTTATCTTATTGAGTTATAAGAATTCTTTTTATATTCTGAATATAAATCCCTTCTTGGACATTTATACATAGCAAATACCTTTCCCGGTCCATGACTTACCTTTTCATTTTCTTAGAGGTGTCTTTCAAAGAGCAAATTTTGAAATTCATCATTTTTTCTTTCATCTTTTGCCTACCCAGTGTTGTCACGATTTCCCACTGTGTTTTCTTGGTGTCCTCATTTGTAAAATGAGGGGGTAATATGAGAGTTAAATGATTTAATATGAGCAAAGCACCTAGAGAATACATAGCACCTAGTAAAAACTAAATAATGTTAGCTACCTTTATTGTTACTACAACTCCTTCACTCAGAAGTTATCATTGAAGTTTTTGGATGCTGTCTGTACATCCCTGTCTCATCTCCCTCCCCGCTCAAGAAATCTCATTGGCATTTTCTTCAGGGGTCATTTGTTTAAAAATATAAAAAGACCAAAGCCAAGATTTTCTATATGTGTAGGGGATGATTTGCATTAGATGCTGTAGTTTTCAAAATTTATTTATTTATTTATTTGTTTGTTTGTTTGTTTATTTATGATCCTGTCATTTTTTAATCTACCAATTTGCCATTTCCCTTCCCCCAAAAAGTCTAAAGCCCACTATGAGCGTCATGGTTTTCTCCTTCTGTTAAGACTGAAGATAATATTTCTTACAGCCACCTCTGACCTTGACTTCCACTATACTTTAAACATACCTCACATGTCTTCCAGTGGACTCTGAGAAATGACGATTCAGAGGGTGTTGTCAAGTTTTGCTAAAGAGAACTTAGAGGCTGGGATTCTAATTGTGGTAAATTAACTGATTAAAAATGTCATGGATTTAATTAGCATAAAAGCAATAATAGTTATACCAAAATGGATTTTCATACTACCATAAACTAGGTCAAGGCAAGATACTGTTTTTTAAATATGTTGCAGTCTGCTGAAGATCCACTGTAGTGTGTTTGAGTCGGTCCCAGAAATAGAAATATTGTGTTTATTCTCTGTTTCTTTGGCCAAATATTTAATCATTCCCTATTATTATATTCCTGTTTATAGAATGAGAGATATAATATCTTCCTAGCCAAAAAAGAAAAACAAAAAACCCCCCACAAATTAGCAATGGGATTATTTACATTGAGCAAATGATA
Source organism: Physeter macrocephalus (assembly GCF_002837175.3). Taxonomy (NCBI): domain Eukaryota; kingdom Metazoa; phylum Chordata; class Mammalia; order Artiodactyla; family Physeteridae; genus Physeter; species Physeter macrocephalus. The sequence continues at coordinate 142,121,820 of NC_041217.1, forward strand.
CGTGGTTTTTATGTGATCAGTATAATTTCTAGTCTATAATCTAGGTTTTTCTAAATCTAATCTCTTTTCTAAAGGTATCCCCTCTATCTGTGCTCTCCTGAGCCCTAGATCAGGTACCAGGCATACCCAAAGTCTAGCATGGTGCCTGGCAATGAATAGGCCTTTGGTAAGTTTGTTGAACCAAACTTTTAATTTTACCCTTTATTTCTGGAGTCTTTATTCTTTCCCTTTCCATGAATTCTCTTTGAACTCAAGAAATCACTATTCTTAAAAAAAATAAAGGCAAACAAAAACTTATCGTAGCCATTCTTCTTGCAGGTCCTATCTTTATACTTTTCATATTGTTTCAAGAATCAGTTTTACTTACTTTCTTATTTCCCTTGTATTTCTTAGCCTTTTATGATATAGTTTTTACTAAAACTGTTTTCAAATATGTCTAACAATCTCTTCTTAGGCCTCATTTTATTAGACTATTTTCACATTTTTAATTTTGTCTAATCCCTCCTTATAGTACCTTCATTGCCTCTCTATGACATATTCCTGGTCCTTCCCCTCCTATCTAACCCTTCCATTTTTATTGTTTTGTTTTGTTTTAAGCTTTCTCTTCTCTTTTTACATATATGAATTCCCCAAGATTCTTTGTCTCACTTTTCTTCACCAGAGAGTAAAGGAGGGGGGGAATTAAAGTATTTCTAGGGCTTCAAATAAGCAGGTGTTTTACTTAATCTAGCTCTGATTTTTAAAATTACCTTTTTGTCTCCTTTTGGATATTACCTGAACTTCTCCTAGTAAAATTAATTGTTGAATGGATTTTTTTCCATGCTAGAAGACATGCTATGTTATGTCCATTAGTATATCTGGTACATAGTTGGCAATTACAGTCATTCCTCGGTATCCGTGAGGCATCTCTTCCAGGTGCCCCTGGGGATACCAAAATCCACAGATGCTCAAGCTCAAGTCTCAGAGTGGTTCTGCATCCTCGGATTTAGCTCACTGTGGATTGTGTAGTACTGTCATATGTATTTATTGAAAACAACAACAACAAACTGAGTATTGGTGGACCTGTGTGCGGTTCAAACCTATGTAGTTCAAGGGTCAACTGCAATACATATTTGTGAAGTCAACAAATGATATCCTACTATTACCTCAAAGTTAACATTGTGCAAAGTCGAATTCATCTGAAATTTTCCTTTGCTTCTACATCTACCCATTATTCAGTGTCAATATCAAATGCTGTCCCTTTTCTGAAACTTTCCTTAATCCTCACAGTCAAAAAGCACTCTTCCTATCCTATATTTCTTTAGCAGATCATACTTTTATTGTGTCTTCATTCTGAATTACATTTTACTTATTTAGGTACAGAGTTTATTTGTACATAAGGTTGAGGTCAGGGATTAACATTCTATCCAAAAGCAAATACATTATTTAAAATAATATAAGATCTTAGAAGAGGAAAAGGGTTGAAAGTGAAGGCGTGGGGACTTCCCTGGTGTCCAGTGGGTAAGACTATGTGCTCCCAATGCGGGGGGCCCAGGTTCGATCCCTGATCGGGGAACTAGATCCCGCATGCATGCCGCAACTAAGAGTGCACGTGCTGCAACTAAGGAGTCCACAACCAAGAGTCCGCATGCCGCAACTAAGACATGGCACAGCCTAAATAAATAAATAAATATTTAAAAAAGAAAGTGGAAGTGTGTCATGGTACCTTCTGAATAGTATTGTCCCCTTCCCCATCTTGCTACTTTTCATTTACCCTTCAGTCTTAGTTGAGACATTATTTCATCCAGGAAGCTTTCTGTGAGCCTTAAGCAAGTCTCCACTGTGCTGCTTTTCTTTGTACTCCTCTAGCATCATTCATTTAGCAAATGACTATTGAGTGCCTTTTATGTGCTGGCATTGTGCCAGGCAGCGGGAATAAAGCGGTGAACAAATTTGATATCATCTCTTCCATCATGGTGCCTACAGTCTAGTGAGAAAGACAGACATAAAACAAATAATCACCAAATAAGTAATTATCAATTGCTATGAAGAAAAAGTACAGGGTTCTTTGTGAGAGTAAACCTATGGGGGGGTTGTTGATCGGAGAAGAATTTTTGGAAAAAGTATATCTAACAAAAACATCAATTATGATGATTGAGATTCAGCCAGACAAAGAACAGGGAAGAGGGCATTCCATGCAGATATAGTATCTTAAAAGGCCCTAAGAAATAAACAAAAAACTTGAAGCCTTTAAGGAACAAAAAGGCAGGGCCATTTTGGCTGAAAATGTAGTATTTACTCATACAGATGAGGAAACTGAGGCTCAGGGAGATTCAATGAGTATAGAATATATACTAAGGTCATCAAAGTAATAAATGGGAGAATCTAGATTCAAATTTTGGACTTTATAAATTCTTAGTGTTCTTTCCATTATACCTTGGCATTCCCTAGTGAAAATTTGAACAAAATCTTTCCAAACTCTGGTATTTTGTTTCTTTTCCAACATCATAGAATGTTCTCTGACCATTTTCTATTTTTTAACAAAGAAGATATTTGTATGTGGAACCATTGCTGTCAACAGAAAAGGGATAATTGACCTGGCACCAGGCAGGGATGCTTCTATTGAATTTGTGGCTTTGAAAACTGATTTTAGCATTTCCTTGACTCTAAGGATTTCTGAGCCTCCAGAGTTGTCAGGGTTCTATGGTATCCACTGTCTTTAATAATCTGTGGATTTCTTTGATTTTTGCCAGTGGAGCGTTAAAACTTTCAAAATTCATAGCAAGTGTCTTACACTCTACGTTGTTTCCATTCAACAGTATAACTTTGTAAACTTGACCTACCTCTGGCAAATATTTAAGTTAATGTTTCACAAAATACACAAGCTCCTTTTTGCAGTTGATCTCCACACAGCTGATAAAACATCCAAGTGTCAGCTTCCCCCCTCCTCCCATTTTGATGTGGATGTGGATGGGAAAGGGGAGGGAAGAAGTTGTTATGATGCAAAGGCAAAGTTGGAAGAGTCTTTTTTTTCCTTATATCTTGAGAATCTTCTCTATTACCCTGTAATGACGTACCCACAATCCAGGATGTAACAGCCTGTTTGCTTAGTAGCTTTCAAAAATGTCCAAATCATGGCACATGTGTTTACCTATGTTCTAGGTAATTGGTGACTTGTTAGCTTAGAGACCAATTTCAGGAAGGTTTTATATAAGGAGACTCCCCCAGGGATGCTCCTGCTCCTTTTGTAACCTGATATAATTGTGGTGTGTTTATCAAAGACCTTTTGATACATTTTTTCCTTCTAAATATTCTTTTCTTCAAGAATAATTATTGTAACACAACACAATGAATTTAATTCCTGAGCTAATTTTAAAATTCTTATTGGCATTTTTCATTTGTGATTTTATATCTTGCTCCTCTCAATCTGAGGAAGGAAATAATGTTAAAAGATTACTTTAAGGTACTGATTTTACTTGTTCTAACACCCTTAAACATTGGTTTTGTGGGTGGTTTGCTTGAATGAGGACTGTGGAATTAAGCTTTTTATGACTCAAGATTTGGGGATATTAGATGCCAAATGTATGTTTTTTAAATTATCTAAAACACAGTTTTATTATAGAGAGGGAGAAAAACATTTAATGGAGAATATTTTTTATCACTAAGGAAATACTTATTATTTTGTTTAAATTTTCAAAGTATACTTATTTTCCTTTACAGTGTTTTCCACCCCACTCCACTCCACCCCTGAGCATTTGTCTGTTTCTTTAAATGTCTTCTCTGTTTTTTGTTTGCAGGCAGCTATCAATGGTGTAATACCCCAGGAAAATGGCATTCTGAGAAGGTATGTTGTAAGGTACTTAGTAGTAAAATGAGAATTTAGCAAAGCAAAAAAGAGACAGTTGTTAATTTTTTTGGTTTCACTTTTTGATAGAGCACTTTGTGATGATCTTTGATATATAAGTTCATTAATACAGTTATTCTTCTTTCAGACATTTTTATTAGTCATATTAATTTCCTAAAGTCTCCAACGTCTAACTGTAAAATGTTATTTCAGATTGGGTGATACAACTTTTAAATGTGATTTTATTTTGTTTTTAAGGAAACTTTTCAAGGTCATCTTCTAATTCATAAGATGGAAGGAACGGAATCCTTTAAACTGTTAGTAGTGAGAAAATGAGACATGTCTCAGTAACTCCAGAGCATGGTTATCATCTAACTATACAGGCTTTATCTTCAACCTTACTAATACTTTTTTTTTTCTCCCTTTGGTTTCTAAATTAAATTTGTTAATTTGCAACAATTTGAGTAAGTCCTTAATAATGAAACTTCCCAGAGCACTGAGCTGTTTTACCTGAAGTATACAGTGTTAACATGTGGAATAGTCTTCGTGGTTTTGTGTCATTGCCAGAAGGTAAAATTGGAAGATGATGCCAAGAGAACTATAGTGGTTACAAAATAATTCCTTAAATTAAAAATAAATTCATAACTTTTCCTAAAATTGGAGACTGGTTCTGGATTAAAAGAGCACATTATAAAGTCATAGGAGGTAAAACCATTCTCCCTTACAAGTGTGGTTTAATTACTTGATATCCGCCCCCCCGCCCCCCGGAATTCAAACTTTGGCTTGAATTTTGGTGGCTGGGATTTCTAAGTCACTGAAGCATGATCTGCTAAGTGCAGATGAGGCAAACAGAAACAGCAGACTACGAATGAGGTTGTTTTGGAGAGGAAGAAAAGTGCTGTTGCAAAAACATCAAAAAATTTACCATGAACTGCAAAATGTGCTGTACTTTATAGGAAACTGTGTATATTTAGGAAGGAAGAAAAATTCTGTTTGGTACCTATACCACCCTTAGTGATTAATGGTTTTTAGGTGAAAGCAATGATAAACAGACCTATTCTCCACCTTTTTTTTTTTTTTTAAAAACTGTCAGAATTTCATCCAGAGTAAATGTGGCTGATTTCCAGAGTCTGTACCAAATTTTTCTGTGTTGGTTTGTTCAGTTTTTTTTTTTTTTTTTTTTTTTGGTTCAGAAGCATTCAATTCTATTGAAGCCCTTGTCTAGAAAGCAAACCAGATGATTACAGAAACTTCCTTCAAGATTATTTTTTTCCTTGGTTTAGAAGGTTTTAGACTGCTAAATATGGCTCCAGTTTTATTCTTGAGTAAATGTTATTCCACTTTTTGTGCCAAAATTTTTGCTTGCTAAACCCTTGTGGATTCAGCTGTTAGGTTCTGAGTACATATTGGATATATCTTACAATTAATAGTATTTGCTATGGGTGAACTGTAGAAATTCCCTCATCCCTGGAAACATCCCATCTCTCCTGTCACAGAAGATACTTTTTCGTTAATATATTCTATAGCTAGAGATTCAGTACGGAATTGATTTCTAATAAGGTTACTATAATATTTGGGGTTTAACTTTCATCAGAGTGGGTTTTTGTTTGTTTTGTTTGCTTGTTAAAGGAATGAATCATATGTCCACAAAAGAAAGTAATAGTTTTCAACTATTTCCTTACTAACTTTGTTCTTTAGTTTTGAAATCACTGTGGATTTGACAGAACTGAAAATTACTCTTGTATGTCTACTGACCAGAGGAAAGGAAAGAGGGCTCTTTGTACTTTCTCATAGATTTAACACTGAAAGTGGAAGACACAATGCTAGGAATGGTATATGTAGGCAGTTTAAAAGGATCTTTGTTTCATGTGTTTGATATTTGTAGAAAGTTGATTATAGTATGTGAAAACAACTAACTTTTAATTTGTCAGTTTATACCTTAGCAGAGAAAAGAGCTACCAAAAAGAGTTGTGTTTTTTTTTTTTAATATGAATTATTTTTGGAGGGAGAAGAACCTGATCTCTGCGCTTTATAGCTTTTCTTGGAATCAGATGTTTATGTGAATTCAAAAGTGGGAATTTGTTTTTTTAACGTACCCATAAGTTCAAGACAAAGAAACTAACTTTTTTAAATACTTAAGGCACTGTGCTAGGTATTTGATATAGTTTTCTTTATTAATGCCCATTAAAACCCTTAAGAAATAAATGCTCATATTTCATAGATGAGGAAATTCCAGATTAGAGAATTTATAGATTCACTGAAGGCCACAAATATAGTAGTTGGTGAAGTCTGGATTTTCTCATTTTAAAAACCATGCTCTTTCTTTTATATCACTCTGTCCTCTTCAAGGTCAGTAACCCAGGCATGTCACAACTTTTAAGATTTTTTCCTTTGGGTAAAGAAGTTGAAATTTAATACACGTATATAAAATCTTTCTTCCACAGCTTTGTTTTAACAGTTATTATTTTAGTTGTAAGCAAATAAAGGCATTTTACAGGTAGAGAGAATAAGGCATGAAGTGACTTGGCTCAGATGATACAGCATGATGTTGATGAGTCAGTAAGCAAGTCTTCTGTCTCATCTTCCAAGGCTTATTTCACTAGACAATACATTGCTAATACAGCATATTTATAAAGTGTAAAAATATGCAGTCATAATCTAAACCATTCATTTAGTCATAAGCAAACATCAAGTATGTACATGTATATTTACTGCATCTTGTTGTAATATTTTATTTATTCAGGATATTGTCCAGAGCCTTTTAAAAAATTATTTTTGGAGAAAGCTATTGTTAGGAGCACTAATGAATTACCTGTATTAGTAGAGAGTAGATGCTATGTTTTATAAAAATTTTATGAATTAATAGTGTAATTTTACTCATTGACTAAGTGGGTGGTATTTATCAACTCATTTATTTTATGATCCAGACAGATATACTGTATATTTCTTTGTCTATTGTTTAATTCATTGAGGAAACCTAGCGAAGACAGGTTTGTTTTCAAATCTTGAGCATTATTATAATAGCTTTCAGAATATATAAGTGCTGAGGTTTTCTGATTTAGAAGATGTCCATTTTGGCCAGTTATAACGTCTTTATTTATTGTCTTTTCTGATACCCATTTAAAAAATCTGATCTTTTTCTAGAGACAGATTTATCTTTAAGACACATTTTTTTTGCACCTAGAGGATTTACCATGGGATGGACTTTTAAAAATTGAAATAAACAAGTGCAGAGTTTCTGTTTACTTTGCTTTGTTCACTGTCTTCCAAGGATCTGTGTGGTTTGTAGAGGAAAGTTGAGCAAGGATAAAAACACTCCTTTAGTTGAAGTTTAGATCTAAAATAGATTTCTCCATAGAGTTTGCCTTACCACCCAGTGTCTTTTTTTCTTTCTGTCTTTTAAATTATTGATTAACTTGAAAAGAATAGTGAGAAGGTCAAATTATAGGATGGTAGTCTTCATAGATGAAAAATCTTAAAAACAGTTTTTTTTGAGTCAACAGTTTTGGATGCCTTTGCACTCTTTGGATATCACTGAACATTAGTCACAACTGACAAGATCATTCATTAACTGGTAATCTCTTTTCCTCTCTCTCTCTCTCTCTTTTTTCTTTTTTTTTTTGATTGCTAGTAAAAAAAACTAATGTAAATTCATTATTTTTGTTGATCTCGAAATGGAGTAATTATAGCTAATAAGAAAGATTTCAAGAGATAACTTAAAAAAAATCCTCTTTGTGGCTGAGAAACATACCAAAGAGCGTGCTCTGATTAGAAATATTAAACTATCTTCTAGAGTTAGGGTTTGGTAAAGGGAAAAAAAGCACCACACTAGCACCTCTTTCAAAACAGAGGGGATTTCATGTAGGGAATGAGTTACGCAGATATATAGTAGGTTGAAAGAGCAATAATGACTGCAGGAAACAACTTGACCATCAGGCCCACATGAGGGTGGGTTCTGCTGGTCAGCGAGGAAGGGAGCCTAGGGCAGGAGGAGACTTAAACCTGAGAAGGGTGGGCAGAGCCGGGACTGTATGGGGCAGATCCATGGCCCCCACTCCAGGAAGCCTTCTCTAGGACAGACCTGCCCAGAAGAGGCCCCTATTGACCATCAAAGGGCACAAGGTCACTCCTGGTACTGGAGGAAAAAAGGAAAGAGCTTGGGAGAGGTTGAAGTTAGCAGAACTTTGGAGCTCAGAGGAAAGGCCCTAGGAACTTGGCCCCAGACACATGAGAAAGAAGTCCTGCTCAGCTGATACTGGTATTTCTGACAGGATGCAGAGGCTTGTTTCGAAGTAAAATAGAAAATAGAAGCTAACTTCAGTGGTTGATGCTGAAACAAAGTGGGTATCATTGTTACGGTGTTGTTACTGTTAGGGTAACGTTGATAGGATCAGTGTGTAAACTGTAAGAAGAGAATTTTGTCTGTGTCTGTGTGTGTACACGTGTGCTGTTACTGTCCTTGTTTCTGTTACTGATCATAAAGCCATGGTTGATATTTACCAGTTTCTTCCACTATTTATTCTATATTCCCTCTGCCAGTGCCTCAGGTAGTCAAGGTTCTCTACTTCGTGGGACATCTCAAACATTCATTCTTGAAGAGTTAGAATCCTCAGTGGGCTTATCCTTTTTAAAAAATTTGTTGCAGTTTCCCATTAACTCTTAATTTTGGACATACCTTAGAAAATAGTCCATTGCATAGCAACAACCTGATTTTTTTTCCTTGGTAATCAAGACCAGCTAGTACCTCCTCCTTTGCTAGTTGATTCAGTAGCATGAGGAGTATAAAATGGCCAAGTGGCATTCTCAAATTCTAATACAGTGGAAGTACTGTGGAAACATTACATCCTGTGATCTCTGAACCATCAGAGCCCAAAGTTGCAGGAAGCAAAAATTTGGTAAGTTATTAGGCATAATAAGGGGAACCCTTACCACGACTTAATTCCCACACGCATTTTTTTCCTGGCAATATGAGATATATCACTGTGTTTTGGTCATTGATATAAAGAATATACCACATCCTTTAAGGTGGAGCCCCAAGCTTTGAGGATATTCTCTCCCAACCTGTGGCATAACTATCCTCACCATTACTAGTCAAGCTAGCTGCTTCTGGGTAATGGTATACACCAGTGATACCAGTGCTGCACTTCTCGTACTGTGAAATGAGTTCCTTGGTTAGAACCAGTGTTGTGTGGGAAACCATAGATCAATAAGGCATTCCCTAAATCCATGAATGGTGGTGCTGGCAGAAGCATTGCTGTCAGGGGGTCAATTTCATATTCAGAAAAGTGTCTTTTTAGGTAAGAACAGATCACTGCCCCCTCCATTATAGAAATGATCCATTACCAGACCCCTGGGGAATGGGGCCGTATTGAGGGCTCCATATTGGTCTCTGTTGTTTGCAGTTTAGGCACTCAGTAGTTTCCTTAGCCAGATCCAGACTTGGTGAGGGTAAGTTGATGCTGTTGTGCCTATGCCTAACCTTTATCCCTATTGGCATGACAACTTTGTACATTAATGCATTGAGTAGTCCTGGGGTAGTAAGGGAATAAGCTAACCGACATCAACAGAACAATGTCATCTTATCCATATAGAGAGCCTTTTTTTTTTTAAGTGGATAGCTTATAGATAGCAGTCACCCCGTGACATATATTCACATTTTGTGTTCATTCTAAACGATCCATTTCCAGACTTCTGTGTCAGCCAATTTTCTTTTTATTCTTTCCAAGTTCTGATCAGCTGGGCAACCCATTAACTATTGCCTGTGATTCAATGTAGATTTGTATCTCAGGTTATTTCTCCTTCTAAATGAAGTGGTCAACCTGTGGTACAACCTTAGGTTCTCCCCACTGGGAGGCTCTTCTTTCACTACTGTCTTTCAGGGATATCTTTGATTGGGATTGTAATGTTTCAGCAGTCTGTTTTTGGTTGGTACCAGCATATTATACATAACCATTTTTTCCTTTCCCAGTCCAAATTTTTTTCTTTCGCAGTTAGCTTAGATATCTTTTATGCACTGATGAGAAGTACAAGGTGCAGCAGCCAGCTGTGTACCGTAATATGCATCTGACCCCTGGACCCCAAAACTTCACCAAGGTGAAGGCCTCTGCATTTTCGTGGTGTGTATCTCCTAATCTCTAACATGCATGTATCTTACCAAAACATCCAAGTACTTGCTACTTTTGCTCTTCAGGACCAATCTACATTGTCATCACTATAATGTTTTGTGGAATACCTGGGTTATCAAGATCTGTCCAGGCTAGATTATTATGCCAAAGAGCAAGAGAGTTGTTATAATCTTCAGGAAAATATAGTGAAGGTATATTGTTTACTCTGCTGAGAGGAAGCAAAATGCTTGCAAAATGGAAGCAAAATGGTGCTTGCAAATTAAAATAGAGGAATAAAAAAGTCTCTGCAAGTTTAGTTGCTTCCTGTTGTCTCCTCCTACAAAATAACCCTAATTGAATGAATTAGGAAGTCAATATGAGCTATCTATCGGGATCTGGGGAAAAAACTACAAGGTAGGTTGAATAGATTGAATGAACACTGTATGATTGGACTTAGGCCAAAACCTCATTTACCACCATAACTTCCATTTTTGTATCCCCAGGAATTAGTATTAGAGTTAGCATCTAGTAATCCCCTAAAGATCTAGATATTTTCCTTTTTTCAGTACACAAACCCCTAGTAAATGGCTACAGGTCTCTTAGGGGAATTCTTAGAGGAAAATTTACAATACACATATGTGGCTCTGTTGCATTGTCTTTGGGGGACCAAGGACTTTATGTCTGTGTTTGGCAACTGGGAGTGACTGTGAACCCTCCATTATAGTTATGGAAGTTAGGATCTAGGCTGCCAGATCTAGGTTTCTGTTGTTTATAGATCAAGTAATATTTTAGTCAACTGACTTTTCATTTTGTTTCTTAGAAGTACCATGTTCAATAAAGCACTACTAAAGGTCTCTGCAGGTTGAAATCTTCTGATTGCCACATTTTATCCATGCTGTCCGTTAACATCATTGCTCCCTCCTTTTTCTTGTTAAACTCTGCCATTTGACCTATGCACTCTAGGATCTCATCATGCCTATTAGGGAGTCTTTTTCAATGGTGTCATCTCCCCATGTTATTTCCAACCCACAGAAGACAGCCACTACAGAGTTTTTCAAGGATGTAGATTCCCTCACTAATGTATTTTTCAGTGCTTTAGTGCAGTGTTCTCTGGGACCTCATGGATTATGTAGTAGGAGGATGTGTATATATTCAGGTTGTACATGGTTAATCCACTTTAGCATTCATATTTTTCTAAGCATCTGGATTTCTTCTACATTTTGCCAGGAAAGTTTGGGTATTTCCTCCTCATTAAATGTAGACTCCTTTGGGATTTAAGTTTCATTCAGTTGACAAGGAAACTATTAGAAGTACTTACAACTGCTTAAGCAAATATATTATATTTGGCCCTATTCAAACTCTTTTGGTCAAACTCACTTAAAATTCATTTCCACAACTATTCCCTAGGTTTTTGCTGATATAATTTATCAAAATATTATAATTACTTTTGGATATAAGCTATCTTTTCTCAGTTAAGACATCGTACTTATTTTCTTGGAACATGCCTACCTCTGATTTTAGAGGTAATAAGGAATGGTAGAGGTAGGTTTTGAGAATAGACATCCCCCTTCAAGGCAACTGTCTCAGGTAAGAGTATTCATAGTTTTTAAGCAAGAGGCTAATCCTCAGTCATGGGAGGAGGAGCTGTTTCTGCTTACAGAAGCGGCTCAGAGAGACTCCAGGGGTTCAAGATTCCGACATTCATCTGAATCCACTCAGGTATCCCCATTTCACATCTTAGGTTCTCACTCCTTCCACAACAGTGCCTTAACTTTCACAAAAGAGACTTAGAAAGTATGTATATTCAACTTTCACTGTAAGTATGCAAGCTGCAAAATTAAATTTTGAGTCCAGTTCTTAGGAAGAGCATACCTGTGGTTACAAGAAATGAGAAACTCTTTTTAAAGTGCCACTTCAGAAACTCTGTAACTTTCTTATCATGAATTGAACTGAAATTTAAAAACCCCAAGTGTGTCATTTTATTCTGTAAGCTCTCCTTTAGAGTCAGAAGCAGCCTGCTCATAGTCCTAGTTGTCATTATTACCACCATAATGGTCAGGTCGGATAGTCATTTGGTTCCCTTAGGCACTTGTTTCAATAATGATAATTAATCATTATGCCAATGCATGGCTTGGATCACTACTATCACATTTTCCATTGGCAAGGAGCTCAGCAGTGCATTGAAGGTCAAGGCCATAATCAAGCCAGTTCCTGAATCCTTTGTTTCTTGGGACACCTCCATTATCAAGAAAATGAAACCACACTAGGGTATTTTTAACAGAGGGAATTTAATGTAGGATTGGTTACACAGGTGTGGAAGACTAAAAGAGCAAAAAAGTAAAACTGAAGTAACCTAGATATAATAACTGCTTCAGGAAGTTACTGCTGGAAGGTCTAGGGAACAAAGGGATTAACAGAACTTTGAAACTCAGAGGAGCTCTTTGAAGCTGAGGATCAGACCTCTGTGGAATGTATACTGTCCAGCCATTAGTGATATCTCAGAGGGAATGACAAGAAGCTGGTTATAAGCGTGCTGAAAAAAGCAGGAGACTGAAAGCTGTAGGGTGATGCTGATTGAAATGCATGCAAACAGGAAGAAGGAAGTCTTTCCTCCCCTCCTCCTAACTACTAATCTCTACCTAGTATCCTCTGTTTGACAAAGGTCTATCAGGAAACCATGTGACAAAGGAAAAATTTAATTTTGCAGAATCCTAGCCCCTGCATTACAGAATAGACTATAGAAGGATGAATTTGGCGTTAAGAAAACAATGTCAGTGACCAAACTGCTAATTAGCTGTTTTTCTTAGGTTCTGAGAAGTTGTGACAACATTTAGATATGTGAGGTATTATTGCACAGATTCTGTTCATAGATGCCTAGAAGCTCACTTTGGCTTTCAAACAGTGATATTCTTCCTGCTTTGGACATTTTCTCTGTTCTTCTCATGTTTTCCTTCCCACATTACTTTCCTTGACTCTGACAACTGGGAGAATGGATAGGTTTTTGTCCTTGGATCAATGATTAGAGTGTCTGAACTCTGGTGAGATCTAAGCTAGTCACTTTCAAACTTTTTTGACAAGACCTACAACGAGAAATATTTGCAATCCAAAATACACATATTACAAATATGTCCCAGAATCAAAAGTTTTAGGAAATAATACTTGGTCCTAACTATTAAGTGAAAGATACTGATAATTTCTATCCTATTCTATCCTATCCTATTCTTTTCTGTTCTTAATCTTATTCAGATTGTGTTCTTTAAAAGACTTACCACAACTCAATCAATTATGTAATCTATAATTTGATAAACACTGATCAAAGTAACAGTGTGAAATAAATGTAAATATTCTCTCCTTCTTAATTGTATAAACAATGCTTAACTTGGCAAGTTTTTGGTCATTTTTGTTGTTGTTCCTATTTGGGCCCCCAACACATTATTTTTCTTTGAATTCAGGGTGAGAAGAAAGATATTTTAGAACTGAGCTTGTAGTTCTGGTGGTGGAGAAAAATTATACAATAATGAATGGGAGCATTTCTTATGTTTCCTCCCTCCCTACTATTCCTACTGAGGGGGGAAAAACAGTGACAATATATATGTGATAACTTAAGTCAGAGAAAAAAAAATCCAAATTCTTCATAATTATTCCTCTACTCATTAGTTTGTCAAATATTTGTATATCTTCTATGTATAAAATCTTGAACTCAGCAGATGATACCGCCATTAAAAACACAAATGTGAGCTTCATAATTATTGATAGTGGTGAGATATTAGAACTAGTCTGAGGTAGTAAAACATGCTCTGAGTTGAAAAATACTCAATCTGAGATATGAAAGATAAATATAATTAGCTAGAAGAAAGATGGAATTTGGGGATGGGATGAGAAGGAAAGAATATTCTTAGAAGGAATAGTTTTTATGTTACCTCATGAAATAGGAAGGATCAAGTAAGACAAAAAACAAAAGGCTGTTCTGGCTATTAGCATAGAGAGATGGAGATAGCATAGCACAAGATGGAGATGGGAAGGTAGATAGGATTCAGATCATATAGGGCCTTGTACGCCACGTTGACCATTTATATGAAGAGCAAAGGGGAATATAGAAGAAAATTATACGAAGACATTTGTCTTTAATTTCACTCTAGCAGTGGTATGGGATGAAATGCAGGGGGGTAAGGGTATGTATGGAGAGATTAGTTAGGCTATTGCGTTAATCCGTGTAAGAGGTGACTGTGGCTTGGACTAGGGTGGCAGCTTCGGAGGGGAAAGGTAGATGACTTATCTAAAAGATATGTAGGAGTTAAAACTGAAAGGACTAGTTAGATGTGGGAGTGGAGAGAGAAAAATAGGGCAAGGATAATGCCAGAGGTTTCTAGCTTGGGTAGCTAATATGAGGAACAAATGGGAAAATCAGGCTTGGGGAAACATTAATGGTTTAAACTTTGGCTATACTGGGTTTGAGGTTTGGGATCTTACTAAGTACTAGGCATTGTGCTAAGCTTTTCATACATATTATTTGATCTAATCCTTACAAATATAATTAATTTTCCTATTTTACAAATGAGACAGCTATTAAGTGGACAGAGCCACGATTTCATTTTTATTCTTTAAGAAGGGAGAGATTCAACCATGTTTAAATGTTTCTGAGAAGAATCCAGAAGAGAAGGAGATATTGAAGATAATGGAAGGGAAAGGGGTAATCCATAATGTAAAGCTAATTAGTAGATGCGTAGATAGAACAATGTCTTCTCTATTTAGAGAAAGAGAGTGCATATGCAGGTTAGTTTGTGGATTTGATGTTAGAAAGGTAAGGGAATTTCTTCTTGATGGCATCTGTTTTCTCTGCAAAGTAGGAAAAATATATTTTAAGACTGAGGAGTGAGAGGGAGAATGGAGGTTTAAGGATGGTAAAGTTTCAGAATAGTTTTTGTGGAAAGTAGAGTTAATGAATCAATTAATGATTCGGTAAGTAAATGAGAGTGGGTTAAGAAGACACTGTTAGTAATTCACAGAGTTTAAAATGATGTTTTATCAACATCGTAACAGCATAAGGCAAAAATCTAATTAAATGAGATATGTGTGATACTGCTAAAAGACATAGAAAGGCAAGGATGGGAGGGAGAGTAATGTGGCTTTCAGTCATTGGGAGAGATTTTGTGGAAGAATTAGAACTTACTTAGTCCGTGATGCACAGGTAGGTAAATTTGATATGAAGAACAACACAAGCCAAGTACAGTTAAGTCCCCTCTATACAAATGAGTTCTGTTTCGAGGGTGCTTTCATAAGTCCAGTTTGTTCGTAAGTTCAACAAAGTTAGCCTAGGTACCCAACTAACACAATTGGCCGTATAGTATTGTGCTGTAATAGGTTTATAATACTTCCGCATCTTTGAAAGTTCGCAACTTGACGGTTTGTATGTAGGGGACTTACTGTATGGAGTGGGTCCTTAGTGGTAATCTGTAGTTATTTGGTTGATGATAATCCTTCTTTTATGTCAATATTTCAGTGACTATGGGGGTGAGCCTATATCAGGACCTGCATTTGATCCAGCAAGTCACCCAGCTGCAGCTCCTGCTCCTGCTCCCTCTTCCTCTTCAGCATTTCGACCTGTAATGCCATCTAGGCAAATTGTAGAAAGGCAACCTCGGATGCTGGACTTCAGGGTTGAGTACAGAGACAGAAATGTTGATGTGGTACTTGAAGACAGCTGTACCGTTGGTAAGGTTTTTCCTACCATATAGCCTCCACAAATAATTCATTAGGTAAACATTCAGTTTATATTCTTTTCTTTTGAGTTGACTGCTGACAAGAAGGAAAAAAAAACAAATTGATATAGTTTCATACAGATTATTGTGTTCTAATTTTAAATACTGTCTTCAGATTGAGGTAAGTTTGAGAATAATTTTTTTTGTTCCACATATGCAGAATGGTATATGAAGCTGTTTTAGGGCAGATACAAATCAAACATCTCAGAGCTTAAAAAAATACCAGAATTATTAAGTATATTGATATCAGACTTTATAGCTGAAGCTCCTTCATTTTTAATACTATGATTAATGAGAAATCAGAAATAAGACATTGCCATCACTTCTTCTCCCTGCCAGCTAAATAAATGCTGTAGTACTGTTCTCTCAAAGGAGACTCATAGTGTATGCCTGTCATTTTCAGACAAACTTTACCAAAATTCTGTAGAGAAACTATGTTGAATTCATGTTTGATTCAGATTATTTGATCCATGTTTGTTGTAGAACTAGAAATTGTATTAATTTCTATTTTAATATGGTTTTGCCTTATATCTGAATTTTAGATATTTCTGAAATTTTGCCTTTGTTCCTTTTTGGGGAGATCCTTTCCTAATTTTATTTAATTTTATTAATTGAGGTACCAGTCTGTGGCCTGTTAGGAACTGAGCTGCACAGCAGGAGGTGAGCGGCGGGCAAGCGAGCAAAGCTTCATCTGTATTTATAGCCGCTCCCCATCGCTCACATTACCACCTGAGCTCCGCCTCCTGTCAGATCAGCAGCTGCGTTAGATTCTCATAGGAGCGCAAACCCTACTGTGAACTGCGCATGCGAGGGATCTAGGTTGCGTGCTCCTTTTGAGAATCTAATGCCTGATGATCTGAGGTGGAGTTGAGGCAGTGATGCTAGCACTGGGGAGCAGCTGCAAATACAGATTATCATTAGCAGAGAGGTTTTTTGTTTTTTTTGCGATACGCAGGCCTCTCACTGTTGTGGCCTCTCCCGTTGCGGAGCACAGGCACTGGACGTGCAAGGCTCAGCGGCCATGGCTCACGGGCCAAGCCGCTCCACGGCATGTGGGATCCTCCCGGACTGGGGCACGAACCCGTTTCCCCTGCATCGGTAGGCAGACTCTCAACCACTGCACCACGAGGGAAGCCCTAGCTGAGAGGTTTGACTGCACAGAGACCATAATAAATCAATTGCTTGCAGACTCTATCAAAACCCTAGCAGTGAGTGGCAAGTGACAATTAAGCTGGATGTGGTGGCAGGCTTTATAGTGGCAAGTGAGTTGAGGTACTTCAATTGTATAGCTGCATCTGGTGGCAGGCTTTATATTCGCAAGTGAGTTGATGTACTTCAATTGTATAGCTGCATCTGGTGGCAGGCTTTAAGTCAGAATCCAACACTTATTTTAGTCCACTCGTGGCCCGCCCATTATTTTATTTACCACTTCTATCCGCGCCTCTTTCCCACTCTGTGCACCTGTCTCAGTCACAGTTTTGGTAAGCCCACGAGCTAACCCTAGCCAAAATGAGTAAAAAACAAATGTTGCTGGAGAGCTTCTTTGAAAAGTGGGAAAGACCCAATGATGAGACAGCAGAAGAGTCTAAGGCTGCCAACAAAAAGAAAGCTGCATTTAAAAGAAAACACCAAGAGTCCTACTTAAATTACAGGTTCATTGCAACAGGTGATTGACATTCTCCAACCCCACTTTGTATAATATGTGGCAACTGGTTATCCAATGCAGCTGTGAAACCTTCAAAACTGCTTTGCCACATGGAGACCAAGCACCCTGCATTAAAAGACAAGCCTTTGGAGTTTTTCAAAAGAAAAAAATGTGAACACAAGAACAGAAGCAATTATTCAAGGCCACCACTTCATCAAATGTGTCTGCACTGAGAGCATCATTCTTAGTGGCTAACCACATTGCTAAAGCTAAAAAGCCTTTTACTATTGGTGAAGAGTTGATCCTGCCTGCTGCTAAGGACATTTGTTGTGAACTTTTAGGAGAGGCTGCAGTTCAGAAGGTGGCACGTGTTCCTCTTTCAGCTAGCACCGTAACTAGATGAATTGATGAAATAGCAGAGGATATTGAGGCACAATTGTTAGAGGATTAATGAGTCACCGTGGTACACAATCCAGATTGACGAGGCTACTGATGTTGACAACAAGGCAACAGTTCTTGTTTCCGTGCAATATATTTTTCAGGAGGATGCGCATGAGGGTATGTTATGTGCACTTTTGTTGTCAGCCAACACTACAGCTGCAGAACTATTCAAGTCTTTGAATTATTACATATCAAGAAAACTGAATTGGTCATTTTGTATCAGTATATGCATGGATGGAGCAGCTGCCATGACTGGACGGCTTTCTGGTTTCTCAACTCGGGTCAAAGAGGTTGTTTCTCAAATATAAGTCTACGTACTGTATCATCAGTAGAGAAATGCTGGCTAGCTGAAAAATGTCACCTGAACTTAACAGTGTTTTGCAGGATGTGATTAAAATTATCAGCCACATTAAAGTACATGCCCTTAACTCACATCTGTTCACGCAGCTAGCTCTGTGAGAAGGAGGATGCAGAGTACACACGTCTTCTCTTACACACAGAAGTGCTATGGCTTTCTAAAGGTAGATCACTGGCCAGAGTTTTTGAGTTATGAGAACCACTCCAGAGATTTCTTTTAGAAAAATGGTCACCACTGGCAGCACATTTCAGTGCCACAGAATGGGTCGCAAAACTTGCTTACTTGTGTGACATATTCAACCTGCTCAACGAACTCAATCTGTCACTTCAGGGGAGAACGACAACTGTGTTCAAGTCGGCAGATAAAGTGGCTGCATTCAAAGCCAAACTGGAATTATGGGGGCGACGAGTGAACATTGGGATTTTTGACATGTTTCAAACATTAGCAGAGATTTTGAAAGAGACTGAGCCAGGGCCTTCTTTCTCCCAGCTGGTGCGTGATCACCTATCTCAGCTTTCAAAAGAGTTTGAGCATTACTCCCCAACCACAGAAGACTGAACTGGGAAGGAATGGATCCGTGACCCATTTGTGAATAAGCCAGGTGAATCGACTTTGTCCGTGCTAGAAGAGGATCAACTGCTTGAGATCGCAAATGACGGTGGCCTTAAAAATATGTTTGAGACAACCTCAAATCTCCATATGTTCTAGATGAAAGTCAAAGCGGAATATCCTGAGATTGCCACCAAAGGCTGCTTCCATTTCCAACATGCTATCTTTGTGAAGCAGTGTTTTCTGCAGTGACAGCAACCAAAATGAGATTACGGAGTAGACTGGATGTAAGCAACACACTTCGGGTGTCACTGTCTCCCGTCACCCCCAGATGGGACCATCTAGTTGCAGGAAAACAAGCTCAGGGCTCCCACTGATTCTGCATTATGGTGAGTTGTATAATTACTTCATTATATATTACAATGTAATAGTAATAGAAATAAAGTGCACAATAAATGTAATGTGCTTGAATCATCCTGAAACCATCCCCCCACCCCGTCTGTGGAAAAACTGTCTTCCACGAAACCAGTCCCTGGTGCCAAAAAGGTTGGGGACCGCTGCATTACAGAGAAAAGCAAGGCTGTTAAAAGAGTGATCATTCCCAAACATGAATCAGATTGTTATTCCCTTACTTAAAACCATTTAGAAACTTTCCATTGTTTGGGGGATAAAATTCAAATCTTTTAACATGACCTGTAAGTCCTGCTCGACCAGACCCTGCTGCATTTCTAGTTTTCATCCATTATCACTCTCCTCCTTACTCACCATGCCTGAGTTGTAACGGACCTCTTTCAGTTCCTTGAATAGGTTATTAGCTCAGGGCCTTTGTACTTGTTCCTTTTTTTGACTGGATTCCTCCCCTAGTCTAGTCCCTTCTCCCTGTGCCCATCTCCATGCCCCCAAATATTCTCCTATACATTCCTTTTTATTTTAAAAATGAGATATATACAGTATAGTTTTATTAACTATGGGTACATTGTTGTACAGAGGATCTCTAGAACTTTTTCATCTTGAGTAAGTGAAACTCTATATCCACTGGACAGCAACTTCCCATTTTCCGCTCCTGCAAGCCCTCTGGCAGTCATAATTCTGCTTTCTGCGTCTATGAGTTTGACTACTTTAAATACCTTATGTAAGTGGAATCATGCAACATTTGTCTTTCTGGCTTATTTCACTTCATATGATAAGTGAAAGGCTCATCCATGTTGTAGCATATTACAGGATTTTCTTCCTTTTTAAAAGCTGAATAATATTCCATTGTATGCATATACCACATTTTCTTTATCCGTTCATCTGTTGATGGACATTTAGGTTGTTTCCACCTCTTGGCTATTGTGAATAATGCTGCAGTGAACATGGGATTGCAAATATCTCTAGAGACATTGCTTTCAATTCTTATTTTTGGTGTGTGTGTTGTTTTGTTGCTTTGTTTTATTTTATTACAGTATAGTTGATTTACAGTGTTGTGTAAGTTTCAGGTGTACAGCAAAGTGTTTCAGTTATACACGTACATATATTCATGCTTTTTTAGATTCTTTTCTCATACAGGTTATCACAGAATATTGATTCAGTTATACATGTACATACATTCATGCTTTTTTAGTTTCTTTTCTCATATAGGTTATCACAGAATATTGAATAGAATTCCCTGTGCTATACAGTGGGTCCTTGTTGGTTATCTATCTTATATGTAATAGTGTATGTGTGTGTTCATCGCAGGCTTCTGATTTATCCCTCCCAACCCCCTATGTTTCCCCTTTGGTAACCATAAGTTTGTTTTCGATATCTGTAAGTCCATTTCTTTTTTGTAAATAAGTTCATTTGTTTCTTTTGTTTCTTTTTTTTAAATTAGATTCCACATATGAATGATATCATACGATATTTGCCTTTCTTTCTCTGACTTACTTCACTTAGTATAATAATCCCTAGGTCCAACCATGTTGCTGCAAATGGCATTATTTCATTCTTTTTTATGGCTGAGTAATATTCCCTTGTATATAGGTACCACAGCTTTATCCATTCCTCCGTCGGTGGACATTTAGGTCAGTTCTTTTGGATTAATACCCAGAAGTGAGATTGCTGGATCATATGTTAGCTCTATTTTTAATTTTTGGGGAGTTTCCATACTCTTTATCATAGTAGCTGCACATTTTACATTTCCAGCAATAATGCACAAGGGTTCCAATTTTTTCACATCTGTACCAACACTTGTTATTTTCTGTTATTTTGTTTTTGTTTTTATAATGGCCACCTTAACACGTATGAGTTGATATCTTGTGGTTTTGGTTTGCATCTCATGATGATTGGTGATAACTGAGCATCTTTTCATATACCTTTTGGTCATTTGTATATCTTCTTTGGATAAATGTCTAATCAAGTCCTTTGCCCATTTTAAAATTGGGTTATTTAACTTTTTGCTATTGAATTGTGAATTTCTTTATTTGTTTTGAATATAACCCCTTAACAGATGTGTGGTTTGCAAATATTTTCTCCCATTCTGTAGGTTGCCTTTTCACTCTGTTGATTGTTTCTTTTGCTGCACAAAAGCTTTTTAGTTTAGTGTAGTCCCACTAGTCTATTTTTACATTTGTTGTCTATGCTTCTGGTGTCATATACAAGAAATCACTGCCAAGATAAATGTTATGGAGGTTTTTCTGTATGATTTCTTCTAGGAGTTTTATAGTTTGAGATCTGTAATCCATTTTGAGTTAATTTTTTGGTATGATGTGAGATAAAGGTCTAATTTCATTCTTTTGCATGTGGATATCCAGTTATGCCCGTATCATTTGTTAAAGGGACTGTCCTTTCTCCATCATGTAGACTTGGCACCCTTGTCAAAGATCATTTGACCTATATGTGTGGGTTTATTTCTGGGCTCTCTGTTCTGTTCCATTGGTCTCTATTTCCATCTTTACACCAGTACCATACTGTTTTGATTACTTAGTAAAATGTTTTGAAGTCAGTAAGTGTGAGGCCTGGAGCTTCATTCTTTCTCAAGATTGTTTTAGCTATTCAGGGTCCTTTGTGGTTCCATATGAATTTTGGTATTGTTTTTTCTATTTCTACAAAAATGCCATTGGGATTTTGATAGGGATCACATTGAATCTGTATGTCCCTTTGGGTAGTATGGACATTTTAACAATATTAAGTCTCTCAATCCATGAACGTGTGATGTCTTTCCATTTATTTGTGTCATCTTTTAATGTTTTTCAGCAGTGTTTTATAGTTTTCATTGAACAGGTCTTTTGCCTTCTTGGTTAAGTTTATTCCTATGTATTTTATTCTTCTGATGCTGTTATAAATGGGACTGTTTTCTTAGTTTCCCTTTTGGATTATTGTTACTATATAGAAACATTACTATTTTGTATCCTGCAGCTTTGCTGAATTCATTTATTAGTTCTAATACGGTTTGTGTGTGTGTGTGTGTGTGTGTGTGTGTGTGTGTGTGTAATCTTCAGGGTTCTCTACATATAAGACATATTATCTGCAAAGAGAGATAATTTTACTTCTTTTTTCCTGATTTGGATGCCTTTCATTTCTTTTTGTTGCCTAATTGCTCTGGCTAGGATTTCCAATACTATCTATGCTGAAAAGAAGTGGGAAGAGTGGGCATCCTTGTATTGTTCATGATCTTTAGAGGAAAAGTTTTTTGTTTTCACTATTGAGTAAGATGGTAGCTGTGATCTTTTCATATATGGCCTTTATTGTATTAAGGTAATTTCCTTTTGTTCCTAGTTTGTTGAGTGTTTTTGTCATGAAATGGTATTTTGTCAGATGTTTTTTCTGTATCTGTTGAGATGACCATGTGATATTTTCCCCTTCATTCTGTTAATATGCTATATCACATTGATTGATTTTCATATGTTGAACCATGCTTGCATCCCATGGGTAAATTCCACTTGGTGTATGATCCTTTCAATGTGCTGTCAAATTCAGTTTTTAAGTATTTTGCTGAGGATTTTTGCATCTATATTCATCACGAATATTAACCTGTTGGTTTTTGTTGTTGTTCTTTTTCTTTTTGTAGTGTTTTTTTCCTGGCTTTGGCAACATGGTAGTGTTGGCCTCATAAAATGAGTATGGAAGTGTTCTACCTCTTCAAATTTGGGAAGATTTCGAGAAAGACTGATGTTAACTTTTCTTGAAATGTTTGGTAGAATTCTCCAATGAATCCATCTGGTGCTGGTCTTTTTTTATTGGGAGGGTTTTGATTATTGATTCAGTCTCCTTACTTAGTTATGTGTGTTCAGATTTTCTTTTTCTTTATGATTCAGTTTTGGTAGATTATATGTTTCTAGGAATTTACCCATTTCTTCTAAGTAATCCCATTTGTTGGCATATAATTGTTTATAGTAGTCTCTGTGATTCCTTTTATCTTTGTGGCATCAGTTGTAATATTTCCTTTTTCATTTCTGATTTTATTTGAGTCTTCTCTCATTTTTTCTTCGCTTAGGCTGAAAATTCATCAGTTTTGTTGATTGTTTCAAACATCAGCTCTTAGTTAGATTGATTTTGTCTGTTTTCCTGTTCTCTTTTCATTTATTTCTGCTCTGGTCTTTATTGAAGACTAACTTCCTCACTTCTACTAACTTTGGGCTTAGTTTGTTCCTCTTTCTCTAGTTACTTGAAGTGTAAAGTTAAGTTGTTTATTTGAGATCTTTCTACTTTTTTAATCTAGGCCTCTACTGCTATAAACTTTCCTCTTAGTACTGCTTTCCCTGCATCCCATAAGTTTTGGTATTTTGTGTTTTATTTTCATTTGTCTCATGATATTTTCTAATTCTCTTTTGATTTCTTCTTTGGCCCATTGGTTGTTCAAGCAAAAGTTGTTTAATTTCTATATATTTGTGAATTTTCCAGGATAGATGACATGTTAGGTTACAAACAACAGATTTAAGACGATTGAAATCATACCAAGTATGTTTTCCAACCACAGTATACTGAAACTAAAAATCAATAGCACTTTTCCTTTACCCTTTTCTTCGTAAATTTATTATCTATCCTGGAGCATGTTCCATGTGTGCTTGAGAAGAATGTGTATTCTGGTGCTGTTGGGTGTTATGTTTTGTACATGTCTGTTAGTTCCATTTCGTCTACAGTGTTGTTCACGTCCTTATTGATATTCTCTGTGGAAGTTTTATCCAGTATTGAAATCCCCTGCTATTATGGTGTTGTTGTATATTTCTCCCCTCTGTTCTTCCATTGTTTGCTTTACATATTGGGTTCTTTGTTTTGGGGTACATATATGCTTATAATTGGTACATCTTCCTGGGGAGTTGACTCTTTTGTCATTATATAATATCTTTCTCTCTCTTGTAGCTCTATTTTCTGAGTTTTTTAAAAAACTGAATTATAGTTGATTTACAGTATTGTGTTAATTTCAGGTTTACAGCATAGTGATTCAGTGTTTTTGCAGATTATATTCCATTATGGGTTATTACAAGATAGTAGGTATAATTCCCTGTGCTATATAGTATTATTTCAGATTTTTATCTGTTTTAAGAAAACTAGAAGGGAGTCCTATAGTAAATAAATTTTTACTGCTATTGTATAGCATGTGACTGAGTAGATAATAGTGTCTCTTTCAAATTGACCTGATTCTTTTTGTTGATGGAATATTGGGCATATAGTGAAAGTTCATGGATATTTTAATCACTTGAACCACTTTTTCATTGGTTCATTCAGTTGGAGTGAAATCTGCTGCTGATTTCAAAGATGGTGATCAGAATGCTGCTTCTGGATTATACATCTTAATATTACATTTAAGTCTATCTTAGTTTGGAGAATATGAAGTATTTTAAAGCTTTGTTATAGAAATATATGATAGAATTTCTAGGGATCACATTTTGTAAACTCTTATCCTTTTAATTCACTCTAAAAGCAGACTTGTGCCTAAGTATGGTAGAGTAGAAGCATTTGTGTTATTCTGTTTGAAAACAAATACAATTTAAATAGTTACACACGTTTTATAAATAAAATTTGATTCCAAATGAATTGTAAACCAAATATTATTATTGTATGATATGTATCTTTCTCCTGCTTCTCTAAACAGTTCCAATTTTTTATTTGTTCTGGATTATAGTTGTTCTCTTATTATGAATTATGTGCCAGTCACACATCACGTCATGCACCTTTTCTTTGTTCATTGTTGGTTTGTTGATATGCATCACTGTGGAAGGCATACTCAGGGATATTAGGGATTGTTGGAAGTTTTTCTTCTTTCATTTCTTTCACTGCTTTTGATTAAGTTCTGTTAGTTTTATCACAGTATCACTTGAATTCCTACTTTATTTGGATCCCCTCCATTACAGTTCAAGAATGAATTTCTTTCATAAGTTATTAAAATAATTCCTCCCTCTATTTCCATTCTTTCAGTTTCTTAATTCCTCTAGTCTGTATTTTACATAGTTTCCCTATAGTGATCTTTCTAGAATATAAATTTCCTCATATCCTTCATTGGTTCCTTATTTTTTATATTCTGTTACTTATTAAGGAATTGGATAAATACTAATTTTTCTGTATACATATAAATATTAAAAGGCAAAGAGATGCTAAATAAGATAATGCCACTTCCCATGCTATTACCAGGGAGACTCAACGTAGTATAAAAGTAAGCCTATATGGAGGGAAGATGGTGGAAGAGTAAGATGTGGAGATCACCTTCCTCCCCACAGATACATCAGATATACATCTACACGTGGAACTGCTCCTATAGAACACCCACCGAAGGCTGGCAGAAGACCTCAGACCTTCCAAAAGGCAAGAAACTCCCCACGTACCTGGGTAGGGCAAAAGAAAAAAGAATAAACAGAGACAAAAGAATAGGGATGGGACCTGCACTGCTGGGAGGGAGCTGTGAAGGAGGAAAGGTTTTCACACACTAGAAATCCCTTCGTGGGCGGAGACTGCGGTGGCAGAGGGGGAGGCTTCAGAGCCGCGGGGGAGAGCACAGCAATAGGGTGCGGAGGGCAAAGCGGAGAGATTCCTGCAGAGGATCGGTGCCGACCGGCACTCACCAGCCTGAGAGGCTTGTCTGCTCACCCGCTGGGCCGGGCGGGAGCTGGGAGGTGAGGCTCGGGCTTCGGTCGGAAGCCATGAGAGGACTGGGGTTGGCTGCGTGAACACAGCCTGAAGGGGTTAGTGCACCACGGCTAGCCGGGATGGAGTCCGGGAGAAGTCTGGAGCTGCCGAAGAGACAAGAGACTTTTTCTTGCCTCTTTGTTTCCTTGTGCTAGAGGAGAGGGGATTAAGCACGCCGCTTAAAGGAGCTCCAGAAACGGGCGCGAGCCGCGGCTATTAGCGCGGACACCAGAGACGGGCATGAGACGCTAAGGCTGCTGCTGCCGCCACTGGGGGGCCTGTGTGCGAGCACAGGTCACTCTCCACACCTCCCCTCCCAGGAGCCTGTGCAGCCCGCCACTGCCAGGGTGCCGGGATCCAGGGACAACTTCCCCGGGAGAATGCAGGGCGCGCCTCAGGCTGGTGCAACGTCATGCCGGTCTCTGCTGCCGCAGGCTCACCCCGCATCCGTACCCCTCCCTCCCCCCGGCCTGAGTGAGCCAGAGCCCCCAAATCAGCTGCTCCTTTAACCCCATCCTGTCTGAGCGAAGAGCAGACACCCTCAGGTGACCTATGCACACAGGTGGGGCCAAGTCCAAAGCTGAACCCCAGGAGCTGTGTGAACAAAGAGGAGAGGAGGAAGTCTCTCCCAGCAGCCTCAGAAGCAGTGGATTAAAGCTCCACAATCAATTTGAAGTGCCCTGCATCTTTGGAATACCTGAATAGACAGCAAATCATCCCAAGTTGAGGAGGTGGACTTTGGGAGCAAGATAAATTATTTTTTTCCCCTTTTTCTCTTTTTGTAAGTGTGTATGTGTGTGCTTCTGTGTGAGATTTTGTCTGTATAGCTTTGCTTTCACCATTTGTCCTAGGGTTCTGACCATCCCATTTTTTTGTTCTACTTTATAAAATTTTTCTTCTTAATAATTATTTTTTATTTTAATAACTTTATTTTATCCTACTTCATTTTATCTCCTTCCTTCCTTCCTTCCTTCCTTTCTTTCCTTTCTATTTTTTCTCCCTTTTATTCTGAGCCGTGTGGATTAAAGGCTCTTGGTGCTCCAGCCAGGCATCACGGCTGTGTCTCTGAGGTGGGAGAACCAACTTCAGGACACTGGTCCACAAGAGACCTCCCAGCTCCACGTAATATCAAACGGCAAAAATCTTCCAGACATCTCCATCTCAACACCAAGACCCAGCTTCACTAAACGACCAGCAAGCTACAGTGCTGGACACCCTATGCCCAACAACTAGCCAGACAGGACCACAGCCCCATCCATTAGCAGAGAGGCTGCCTAAAATCATAATAAGGCTACAGACAACCCAAAACACACCACCAGACGTGGATCTGCCCACCAGAAAGACAAGATCCAGCCTCATCCACCAGAACACAGGCACTAGTCCCCTCAACCAGGAAACGGCAGTCTACCTGAAAAAGAATTCAGAATAATGATAGTAAAGATGATACAAAATCTTGGAAATAGAATAGTCAAAATGCCAGAAACATTTACCAAGAACCTAGAAGAAATAAAGAGGAAGCAAGCAATGATGAACAACACAATAAATGAAATTAAAAATACTCTAGATGGGATCAATAGTAGAATAACTGAGGCAGAAGAACGGATAAGTGACCTGGAAGATAAAATAGTGGAAATAACTACTGCAGAACAGAATAAAGAAAAACGAATGAAAAGAACTGAGGACAGTCTCAGAGACCTCTG
>NC_041217.1:142149337-142151264 GCF_002837175.3 Physeter macrocephalus
CTACAATCAAGATTACTCTACCCAGCAAGGATCTCATTCAGATTTGATGGAGAAATTAAAACCTTTACAGACAAGCAAAAGCTGAGAGAGTTCAGCACCACCAAACCAGCTTTACAACAAATGCTAAAGGAACTTCTCTAGGCAAGAAACACAAGAGAAGGAAAAGACCTACAAGAACAAACTCGAAACAATTAAGAAAATGGGAATAGGAACATACATATCGATAATTACGTTAAATGTAAATGGATTAAATGCTCCCACCAAAAGACACAGACTGGCTGAATGGATACAAAAACAAGCCCCATATATATGCCGTCTACAAGAGACCCAGTACAGACCTAGGGGACACATAGAGACTGAAAGTGAGGGGATGGAAAAAGATATTCCATGCAAATGGAAATCAGAAGAAAGCTGGAGTAGCAATTCTCATATTAGACAAAATAGACTTTAAAATAAAGACTATTACAAGAGACAAGAAGGACATTACATAATGATCAAGGGATCCATCCATGAAGAAGATGTAACAATTGTAAATATTTATGCGCTCAACATAGGAGCACCTCAGTACATAAAGCAAGTACTAACAGCCATAAAAGGGGAAATTGACAGTAACACAATCATAGTACGGAACTTTAACACCCTAATTTCACCAATGGACAGGTCATCCTAAATGAAAATAAATAAGGAAATACAAGTTTTAAATGATACATTAAACAAGATGGACTTAATTGATATTTATAGGACATTCCATCCAAAAACAACAGAATACACTTTCTTCTCAAGTGCTCATGGAACATAAAATAAAGACTATTACAAGAGACAAAGAAGGACATTACATAATGATCAAGGGATCCATCCATGAAGAAGATGTAACAATTGTAAATATTTATGCGCTCAACATAGGAGCACCTCAGTACATAAAGCAAGTACTAACAGCCATAAAAGGGGAAATTGACAGTAACACAATCATAAGATCTGTAAAAAATACAAACAAATGGAGACTAAACAATACACTACTTAGTAACGAAATGATTACTGAAGAAATCAAAGAGGAAATCAAAAAATACTTAGAAACAAATGACAATGGAGACATGACGACCCAAAACCTATGGGATACAGCAAAAGCAGTTGTAGGAGGGAAGTTTATAGCAATACAATCCTACCTGAAGAAACGGGAAACATCTCGAATAAACAACCTAACCTTGCACCTAAAGCAATTCGAGAAAGAACAAAAAACCCCCAAATTTAGCAGAAGGAAAGAAATCATAAAGATCAGATCAGAAATAAATGAAAAAGAAACGAAGGAAATGATAGCAAAGATCGATAAACCTAAAAGGTGGTTCTTTGAGAAGATAAACAAAATTGATAAACCATTAGCCAGACTCATCAGGAAAAAAAGGGAGAAGACTGAAATCAAGAGAATTAGAAATGAAAACGGAGAAGTAACAACGGACACTGCAGAAATACAAAAGATAATGAGAGATTACTATAAGCAACTCTATGCCAATAAAATGGACAAAATCTTAGAAATGCACAACCTGCTGAGACTGAACCAGGAAGAAATAGAAAATATGAACAGACCAATCACAAGCACTGAAATTGAAACAGTGATTAAAAATCTTCAAACAGGAGCTTCGCTGGTGGTGCAGTGCTTGAGAGTCCACTTGCCAATGCAGGGGATGCGGGTTCGTGCTCCGGTCCGGGAGGATCCCGCGTGCTGCGGAGTGGCTGGGCCCGTGAGCCATGGCTGCTGGGCCTGTGCTCCCGGAGCCTGTGCTCCACGGTGGGAGAGGCCACAGCAGTGAGAGGCCCGTGTACCACAAGAAAAACCCAAAACAAACAAAATCTTCCAAAAACAAAAGCCCAGTTCACAGGCGAATTCTATCAAAAATTTAGAGAAGAGCTAACACCTATCCTTCTCAAACTC
>NC_041217.1:142151369-142152297 GCF_002837175.3 Physeter macrocephalus
CAATATCACTGATGAACATAGATGCAAAAATCCTCAACAAAATACTAGCAAACAGTATCCAACAACACATTAAAAGGGTCATACACCATGATCAAGTGGGGTTTATTCTAGGATTGCAGGGATTCTTCAATATACGCAAATCAATCAATGTGATACACCATATCAACAAACTGAAGGAGAAAAACCATATGATCATCTCAATAGATGCAGAGAAAGCTTTCGACAAATTTCAGCACCCATTTATGATAAAAACCCTGCAGAAAGTAGGCATAGAGGAAACTTTCCTCAACATAATAAAGGCCATATATGACAAACCCACAGCCATCATCATCCTCAATGGTGAAATACCAAAACCATTTCTACTAAGATCAGGAACAAGACAAGGTTTCCCACTCGCACCACTCTTATTCAACATAGTTTTGGAAGTTCTAGCCACAGCAATCAGAGAAGAAAAAGAAATAAAAGGAATCCAAATCGGAAAAGAAGACATAAACCTGTCACTGTTTGCAGATGACATGATGCTATACTTAGAGAATCCTAAAGATGCTACCTGAAAACTGCTAGAGCTAATCAATGAATTTGGTAAAGTAGCAGGATACAAAATTAATGCACAGAAATCTCTGGCATTCTTAAACACTAATGTTGAAAAACGTGAGAGTGATATTAGGAAAACACTCCCATTTACCATTGCGATGAAAAGAATAAAATATCTAGGAATAAACCTACCTAAGGAGACAAAAGACCTGTATGCAGAAAATTATAAGACACTGATGAAAGAAAGTAAAGATGATACAAATAGATGGAGAGATATACCATGTTCTTGGATTGAAGAATCAACATTGTGAAAATGACTCTACTAGCCAAAGCAATCTACAGATTCAGTGCAATCCCTATCAAACTACCACTGGCATTTTTCACAGAAGTAGAA
>NC_041217.1:142152660-142179260 GCF_002837175.3 Physeter macrocephalus
AAAAATGGGCAGAAGACCTAAATAGACATTCCTCCAAAGAAGATATACAGATTGCCAACAAACACATGAAAGAGTGCTCAACATCATTAATCATTAGAGAAATGCAAATTAAAAGTACAATGAGATAGCATCTCACACTGGTCAGAATGGCCATCATCAAAAAATCTACAAACAGTAAATGCTGGAGAGGGTGGGTAGAAAGGGAACACTCTTGCACTGTTGGTGGAAATGTAAATTTATACAGCCACTATGGAGAACAGTATGGAGGTTCCTTAAAAAACTACAAATAGAACTACCATACGACCCAGCAATCCCACTACTGGGCATATACCCTGAGAAAACCATAATTCAAAAAGAGTCATGTAACAAAATGTTCATTGCAGCTCTATTTACAATAGCCAGGACATGGAAGGAACCTAATTGTCCATCAACAGATGAATGGATAAAGAACTTGTGGCGCATATATACAGTGGAAT
The DNA here is from genome assembly GCF_002837175.3 of Physeter macrocephalus. NCBI lineage: Eukaryota > Metazoa > Chordata > Mammalia > Artiodactyla > Physeteridae > Physeter > Physeter macrocephalus. The sequence continues at coordinate 142,153,137 of NC_041217.1, forward strand.
ATTACTCAGCCATAAAAAGAAATGAAACTGAGTTATTTGTAGTGAGGTAGATGGACCTGGAGTGTGTCATACAGGGTGAAGTATGTCAGAAGGATAAAAACAAATACCGTATGCTAACACATTTATATGGAATGTAAGAGAAAAAGTGTCATGAAGAGACTAGGGGTAGGATGGGACTAAAACAAAGACCTAGTAGAGCATGGTCTTGAGGATGTGGGGAGGGGGAAGGGTAAGCTGTGACGAAGTGAGAGAGTGGCATGGACATATATACACTACCAAACCTAGAGTGGATAGCTGGTGGGAAGGAGCCGCATGGCACAGGGAGATCAGCTAGGTGGTTTGTGACCACCTAGAGGGGTGTGGTAGAGAGGGTGGGATGGAGGGAGACGGAAGAGGGAAGAGATGTGGGAACATATGTATTTGTATAACTGATTCACTTTGTTGTAAAGCAGAAACTAACACACCATTGTAAAGCAATTATACTTCCATAAAGATGTTAAAAAAAAAAAAGGAAAAGAAAAGTAAGCCTAGGGGCAGCCAAGAAGTTTATACCAGAGTGACACGTAGTAGTAATTGTATTGGTCTGTTAATGTTTTTAGTGTCCTATTTATTACTGCAGTTTCATTTTATTACAAAATCCTTCTGTATTTTCTTAAATAAATTTAGAGAATTGTTTTATTATTCATTTATTTATTTTTAAAATAAATTTATTTCTTTTATTTATTTATTTTTGGTTGCGTTGGGTCTTCATTTCTCCGTGCTGGCTTTCTCTAGTTGTTGCGTGCGGGGGCTACTCTTCTTTGCCGTGCACGGTCTTCTCATTACTGTGGCTTCTCTTATTGTGGGGCATGGGCTCTAGGGTGCGTGGGCTTCAGTACATGTGGCACATGGGCTCAGTAGTTGTGGCTCGTGGTCTCTAGAGCGCAGGCTCCGTATCTGTGGCACACGGGCTTAGTTGCTCTGCGGCATGTGGGACCTTCGTGGACCAGGGCTTCAACCTATGTTCCCTGCGTTAGCAGGCAGATTCTTCACCACTGCGCCACCAGGCAAGCACGTAGAGAATTATTTTGAAGCATAAGTTCTTCTATAAAATACTATCTAGTGTGAAGTAGTGTCATCGTTAGGGTAGGAATTATTGTGTATTATTATGTTTAAGATCTACCAATGGATTTAACCTAACATACAGGTATTTGTTCAATAAAGTTTGTTGAATCAACTCTGTCAGCAAACCTACTTTTGCTGAGCCTGTTCAGCATAGCCTTAGTTCCATTTCTAGAATGTAGCAGAAAAATAGGTCCATTGTTAGTTAAAACATTTGCCTTTTTTTTGTTGTTGTTTTTATTTTATTTTTTTATACAGCAGGTTCTTATTGGTTATCCATTTTATACACATCAGTGTATACATGTCAATCGCAATCTTCCAGTTCATCACGCCACCACCACCACCACCGCCACCGCCACTTTCCCCCCTTGGTGTCCATACGTTTGTTCTCTACATCTGTGTCTCTATTTCTGCCCTGCAGACTGGTTCATCTGTACCATTTTTTTAGGTTCCACATAAATGCGTTAATATACGATATTTGTTTTTTTCTTTCTGACTTACTTTACTCTGTATGACAGTCTCTAGACCATCCACGTCTCTACAAATGACCCAATTTCGTTCCTTTTTATGGCTGAGTAATATTCCATTGTATATTTGTGGTTTTTTTCTTTTTTTTGTGGTACGCGGGTGTCTCACTGCTGTGGCCTCCCCCGTCATGGAGCACAGTCTCCGGACGCACAGGCTCAGCGGCCATGGCTCATGGGCCCAGCCGCTCTGCGGCACGTGGGATCCTCCCGGACCGGGGCACGAACCCGCGTCCCCTGCATCGGCAGGCGGACTCCCAACCACTGCGCCACCAGGGAAGCCCCTATGTTGTTGTTTTAATCTACTTTCTTAAAACTACTTTTATTATGTTGGATACCATTTTAGTTTAAAAGAATCAGATTGAGTATCAAAAGAGTGAAAACATTTAGCAAGTGCATTTTGAGGCTGAAAAAATAATTTGGGGTATTTACAACCAGTTTTTGTCTTGAATATATAAACTTGGATTCTGGACTTGACTCTGCAACTCAGATAAAGTATGTAATTTTTAGCACAGGCCTTAACTCCTCTATGCCTTAGCCACCCTTTATGAATAATAAGCACTATGTAAGCGTTTTCTGTTTTTGGCTGTTGTTAGTGCCAGTTAAAGAAAAAAAGAGTAGCAATCTTATTTGCCTCACATAGATGCTGTTAGCATGAAATAACAAGAGAACTGATCATAGCTTGTACTTTGGGGAGAAAAGGTAGCAAATGTTGTGCATTAGTAGCATTATTCTTTGGTCCGTCTGCAAGCTAATGTCTGTTGTCACCATGCCAACAATTATGTACTCCCCAAATTATATATAAAATCATTTTTTCAAGTTTTGTTGAGATATAATTGACAGAGCACTGTATAAGTTTAAGTGTGCAGTATAATGATTTGACTTGCATACATCATATAAAGTCATTTAAAAATATAAATAAGCAGCATCTCAGACTGTGGTCTTACTGTGCATAGTTTATATTTATATATGCATTAGCAATATTTTTTTTGATTTAGTTTCACATTTTTAAATACTGCACTTTTAGTAAACATTTTTCAAATGGAGATGTATATAAGGAACAAAATGAGTACCTTCCCTTTCTCTGATTCTTAACTCCCTGCTATTGTCAGTTTGGTATGTGGTTTAAGGTTGCCATTTTATAAAATTTCTTTACTTTATTTAAAAGTAATGTTCAGGGCTTCCCTGGTGGCGCAGTGGTTGGGGGTCCGCCTGCCGATGCAGGGGACGCGGGTTCGTGCCCCGGTCCGGGATGATCCCACGTGCCGTGGAGCGGCTGGGCCCGTGAGCCGTGGCTGCTGGGCCTGCGCGTCCGGAGCCTGTGCTCCACGACGGGAGGGGCCACGGCGGTGAGAGGCCCGCGTACCACAAAAAAAAAAAAAAAAAAGTTATGTTCACTTGATTGCTCTTATTCCTTATGTCACTTTTGTTTTCTGCAAAGCAAGGCAATGACTATCAGAAGCATAGACTTGTGTTTTCTAACACCTTTAGTTTCTTCCATTCATCTTTCAGTCTCCTCTTCCTCTGATAATTCCCTATCATCTTCCTTTGAAAGATTATAAAATAGCTTTTTTCCTTTTTAAAGGAATAAACATACATAGTAGTGGCTTGGACATACATACACTAGCATACCTTGGAGATACTGTGGGTTCGGTTCCAAGTCCACTGGGATAAATTGACTATTACAATAAAGCAATTTACATGAATTTTTCAGTTTCCCGTTGTGTAAAAAAGTTGTTTATACTCTACAACTTATTAAATGTGCAACTATATTAAATGTGCAGTGGCATTATGTCTAAGAAAATAATGCAAATGCCTTAATTAAAAAATATTTTATTGCTAAAAAATGCTAACCATCATCTGAGCCTTCAACGAGTCAGAATCTTTTTGCTGGTTGAGGATCTCGCCTCAGTGTTGCTGACTGCTTGACTGATTAGGAGGGTGGTGGTTGCTGAGGGCTGGAGTGCCTGCGGCAGTTTCTTAAAATAAGACATTGGTTTGTCACATCAGTTGACTCTTCCTTTCACAAATGAGCTCTCTGTAGTGGGTGATGCTGTTTGATAGCATTTTACCCACAGTGAGCTTCTTTCAAAATTGGAGTCAATCCTCTCAAACCCTGCCACTGCTTTATCAACTAAGTTTATGTAATATTCTAAATCCTTTGTTGTCATTTCAGCAATCTTCACAACATCTTTACTAGTAGCAGATTTTATCTCAAGAAACCCCTCTCTTTGTTCATCCATTAGAAGCAACTCCTCGTCTGTTCAAGTTTAATTGCGAGATCACAGCAATTCAGTCACATCTTCAGGCTCTACTTCTGATTCTATTTCTCTTGCTATTTGCACCACATCGGCAGTTACTTCCTCCACTGAAGTCTTGAATTCCTCAAAGTCATCCATGAGGGTTGGAATCCACTTCAAACTTCTGTAATGTTGGTATTTTGACCTCTTCGCATGAATCATGACTTTTCTTAATGGCATATAGAATAGTGAGTCCTTTCCAGAAGCTTTCAATTTACTTTGCTCAGATCCATCAGAGGAATCACTACCTATGGCAGCTATAGCCATATGAAATGTATTTCTTAAATAATAAGACTTGAAAGTTGAAATGACTCCTTGATCCATGGGCTGCAGATAGATGTTGTGTAAGCAGGCATTAAAACAACATGAATCTCTTTGTACATCTCCATCAGAGCTCTTGGGTGACCAGGTGCGTTGTCAGTGAGCAGTAGTAGTTTGGAAGTAATCTTTTTTTTTCTGAGCAGTAGGTTTCAACAGTGGGCTTAAAATATTCAGCAAATCATGTTGTTGTCAGATGTGCTGTTGTACAGGCTTTGTTTTTCCATTTATAGAGCACATGCAGAGTAGATTTACTATAATTCTTAAGGGCCCTAGGATTTTCAGAATGGTCAATGAATATTGGTTTTAGCTTAAACTCCCTAGCTGCATTAGCCCCTAACAAGAGAGTCAGCCTGTCCTTTGAAGCTTTGTAGTCAGGCATTGACTTCTCCTCTCTAGCTATGAAAATCCTAGATGGCATCTTCTTCTAATATAAGACTGTTTTATCTATATGAGAATCTGTTGTATACTGTATTTACCTTCATTAATTATCTTAACTAGATCTTCTGGCTGACTTCCATTAGCTTCTACCTCAGCACTTGCTGCTTCACCTTGCATTTTTTTGTCATGGGGATGGCTTCTTTCCTTAGCTGCATACTTCTGTAACTTCCTCACTTCTCTCAGCCTTCATTGAATTGAGGTAGTACCTTGCTCTGAATTAGGCTTTGGCTTAAGGGAATGTTGTGGTTGGTTGGATCTCTGCAGAGCTCTAAAACTTACTACATGTCACCAACATGGCCACTCTCTTATCATTTGGGTATTCACTGGAGTAGCACTTTTAATTTTCTTTGAACTTTTCCTTTGCATTCACAACTTGGATAATGTTTGGTGCGAAAGGCCTAGCTTTTGGCCTATCTTGGCTTTTGACATGCTTTCCTCACTATGCTTAATCATTTTCAGCTTTTGATTTTAAAGTGAGAAACATGACTCTTCCTTTCACTTGAACACTTAGAGGCCATTGTAAGGTTATTAATTGTCCTAATTTCCATACTTTTGTGTCTCAGGGATTAGGGAGGCCCAAGGAAAGGGAGAGACAGGGGAATGGCCAGATGGTGGAGCAGTCACAGTACACACAACATCAAGTTTCTTGTCTTATATGGGTAGTGTTCATGGTGCCCCCTAACAATTGCAATGGTAACATCAAAGATCACTTGATCACGGATCACCATAACAGCTATAATAATAATGGAGATTGAAATTTTGTGAGATTTACCAAAATGTGGCACAGAGGAATGAAATTAGGAAATGTTATTGGAAAAATGGCTCCAATAGACTTCCTGGTTGCCACAAATCTCAATTTGTAAGAAATGCAATATCTGCTAAGTGCAATAAAATGAGGTAGGCCTGTAATAGTAAATAACACTGTAGTTTCCCAAGGTCACATATTTAGCAATTACTGCTGAAAATTAGGAAGTAAATTCCAAAAGACTTCTGTGCAATCAGAATAGGTCATTTTATTATAGATGTTTTTTGATTACTTTGGGCTTAATATTATGCTAAGTTCTTAGGCTATGTGTAAATAAGACATTCCTTATCCCAGAAGACTTCATGGTCTATCTAGATAGAGGGAGGAAGAAGACATGGAAATAACGGACACTTATTCATTCATTCATTCGCACACACACACACACACACACACACACACACACACACACACATATAATACACATTACTTCCCATACACCAGCCACTATGCTCACTCTCCTTAGTTCTGAACGACGCTTACCACAACACTGTGAGGCAGATGTTATTATCCGCCTTTCGAAGATGAATAAACAGAGGCTCAGAGAATTCCTGAACCACAAATTCAGTCTTAAATGAATCTAGAATTCATGATCTTTCCAATAAAATAATGTCTATTATGAAAATACATGCAGAGTGCTATGAGAATATTGAAAAGGGAGCAATTCAATTTTAGTTGGTGACTTGGGAGTATGGGAAGGTAATAAATTCAGTTGTGAGGTTGGTGAGGAAAGATTTCAGAGAGGGACCAGGCTATGAAATACGAGTTAAAGTATGTCATGTGGGAAAGTGTGGGGAAGTTTATTCTAGGCAAGGAAAAGCACAGAGGCAGGAATCATAATGGTGTGTCTGGAGGAATATGCAGTCATGAGCATAAAGTTGGGGTTGTAGTCTTCAGTTAGCTGAAAAGTCCACTTAAATAGAACTTCTCCTTTTCTATCAGTGACAGATTCATGCTACAGTTCCCTCTCCGGAGCCTACCGCAGTCCCTGCCTCTGCTCTTTCATACTCATTGACTTATTAATTTTCACATTACCTTGACATAGCCAGAACCTGTATCCCATATTATAGATGTGAGAACTGACATAAGAGAATAAGTGAATAAGTGAGTTCATTGGTTCATGGAGATTAATCGATATGGAGGGAGCTGTAAAAGCTAGTCGAGCTGACCACGAAGTAAGCAGTCTTTTCCACATTTTTGTCTTAGGGTTATCTAGTGTGTGCTTAAATTCTTTTAGCAGTGGGATGCTCATTAATTTTAAGGCAGTAATTCCATTGTTCAGCAACTCTGACTAAAATTTTATAAATAAAAACACTGTACCTCAACCACATGCTAAACAGAGGTATTGTTAAATGTATTAATTTTTTCTTGTTTTGAGTTGCCACCTGTGAATTCCATTCATTTGACCTCACTCTACTTTCAGAGACAGAATATACAAAATAATATATTTTCTCTCTTGATAATTATCCAGATAGTAAAAGACAGTTCTGTTTTTCCCCATTTCTTCAGGCTAAACATCTTCAGTTATTCAACCATTGCACAGAGCTGTGTTGAAATTAAAATGCATACTTTATGGGGATATAATGTATAGCATTGTGATTATAGTTAGCAACTTTGTATTGTGTATTTTAAACTTGCTAAGAGAGTAGATCTTAAAAGTTCTCATGGCAAGGAAAAAATTGTAAGGAGGTGATTATTAACTAAACTTATTGTAGTAATCATTTTGCAATACATACATATACCAAATCATTATGTTGTATACCTTGGAACCAATATAATGTTATATAACAATTATATTTCACTAAAACTGGAAAAAGTACATTCTATAGATGCTAGTTGTTGTTACAGTCATTTTTTCTGAGGCATCACTTTCAGATATTTTCACACTTTAGAGCCATGATTCATTTTAGGATGCCAGTGCTACATATATAATGTGATACTCATATTTGTGTACACCTTGGGTTGAGAGAGAAAGCACAGTTGATCTGACCTCTTCCTTGATTGAGGTATGTCATTTCTAGTAGTGTAACCTAAATTATTTTTTGGAACCACCTTTTCATGATGTTTCAGCATCTCACAGAGAGATTGTGATTGGTTCTTGCCTGTGCTCTCTTTCTATCCTTTATATATCTTTGTATAGCAGTTGTTCTGTGGTTTCTTAACAAGTTATCTTTCTGTTAGAGCTCCTTAAAGATGCACGTAATTTCTTCTTATCTTTATTGTGCTTGGTGCTTGGTAATAGTAGGTGTTAATTAAATATTTGTTGACTGCATTTATTGGATAATGGGATGAACACTGATCTAATACTTAAACTTTTAGAGTTAAATGGTATCTTCTCCTATGGTATCTTCTCGTGTCCCCTTTCCTTTTCTTTTAGCTTGTGATGTTTTCTTGATGAGGACTTCCTTTCCTACAGCTCCAATTCCTATACAGCTTGAATTTCTGATTAGTTCAGACCATTCTACTCACCTTTCTAAGGCCAGCTTGTTTGCCATCTTAGTCTGCTAAAGTCTGGAGAAGAGAAAGCAATAGGAAGATGCCCTTAATGTATGGCGTTGACAGTTATTACCTCTTCTATCAACCCAACAGTCTCTTGTAAAAACTTAGTGCAACTTGAATGGATAAAGAAGATGTGGTATATATACACAATGGAATATTACTCACCATAAAAAAAAAGAAATAATGCCATGTGCAGCAATATGGATGGACCTAGGGATCATACTGAGTGAAGTAAGTCAAAGACAGATATGATATCACTTATATGTGGAATCTAAAATATGACACAAATGAACTTATTAATGAAGCAGAAACAGACTCACAGACATAGAAAACAAACTTATGGTTACCAAAGGGGAAAGGGGGTGGGGGAGGGATAAATTAGGAGTTTGGGATTAGCAGATACAAACTACTATATATAAAACAGATAAACAGCAAGGTCCTACTGTATAGTACAGAGAACTACATTCAATATCCTATAATAAACCATAATGGAGAAGAATATGAAAAAGAATATGTGTATATATAACTGAATTACTTTGCTGTACACCAGAAACTAACACAACATTGTAAATCAAATATATGTCAATAAAAACAAACAATAAACAAACAAAATTTAATGCATCTTGATATTTTAGGATTGTTTTACTTTTGAGCTTATCCTCTCTTCTTCATACCTCTCTCCACCATCTCTCCCCTTTTAGGCATTTATGCTATTGTAGGATATTAGACTGTTCCACAAACAGATTTGGTTTGGAAACTCCTTTGTAAGCTTGGGAAATAGATTCTAGTTTGGAGAGGACCAAGGAAACCTAAAAATATAAAAATTTAGGTTAATTCAAGTGTATGTGATAACCCAGGAGACATGGAATAAATTGCCTGGCCTTCATTTCCTACCTTGGTCATAATAATTTAAACCCTGATGTAGACTGCTGATATCAGCCTAAATTTCTCCAGATTTCTTGGGCATGTAGACACTTCGAAATTTTTGTTTGTCTGTTTTTTTGTTTTTCCTAATCAGGTTAGATACATTGCCCCTGAACTGTTGTGTTGTGGAAATACCAACCCTCATTCATATAGTCTCATTATTTTCTCTACCTCTGGTCTTTCTCCATCCTAGCTGATTCTTAATAGCAATGGCTGTTTTCCTTGCATTTGTTTACACATTTTTTTATTTACTCAATATGTATTTTCTACTGTGATCTAGGTATCGTATTTGATCCTAGATATAGGATGGAGAAGAAAACAGGCATGATATTTGTCTTCATAGAACTTAGTAAGGGATATAGACATAACCAATACATTAAAAATAAATTGCAACCTATGAAAAGTGATCTATCAAGAATACAAATAAAATCATGTCACTCTTGTGATTGAAAAAAATTTCATGTACCTTATCAACAGACTAAAAAAGAAAAACCATACGATCATCTTAACAGATACAGAAAAAGCATTTAACAAAATTCAATATCCATTTGAAAGAGACTCTTCAAAATTAGGAATAAAAGGTAGACTCTTCAACCTTATAAGGGGCATTTATAAAATCCTGTACTTAGCATAATACTTAACGGTAAAAGATTGAATGCTTTCACCCTAAGAATAAAAACAAGGCAAGGAAGTTCACGCCTACCACTTCTACTTAACATTCTACTGGAAGTCCTTAGGTAATGCAAGAAGGCAAGAAAGAAAAAGAAATAAAATACTGATTGAAAAGGAAGCATTAAAACTATCTTTATCCAAAAATGACATAATAATCTATGTAAACAGCCCCAAATAATCTACAAAAAAGTTACTAGAACTAATAATTGAATTTAGCATGGTCACAAAATACGAAGTCAGTATATAAAAGATAAATTGTATTTCTTTATACTAGCAACAAACAATTGGAAACTAAAATAAAATACCTGTTTACAATGTTATTTTTAAAAAGGCTTAGGGATAAATATAGCAAAATATATGCAAGGCCTTACACTGAAAACTACAAAACATTCCTGAGAAATTAAAAACCTAAATAAATCGAGAGATATGTTGCATTCATGAATTGGAAGACTCGGTATTGTTAAAATGTCATTTTTCCTCACATTGATCTATAGAATCAGTGGAATTCCAATAAAAATTCCAGCTTTAAAAAAATAGATATTGACAAGTTGACTCTAATATTTATATTGAAATGCAAATGGTATAGAATAGTCAAAACAATTTTTTTTTTTTTTTTTTTTTTTTGTGGTATGCGGGCCTCTCACTGTTGTGGCCTCTCCCATTGCGAGCACAGGCTCCGGACGCACAGGCTCAGCGGCCATGGCTCACGGGCCTAGCCGCTCTGCGGCATGTGGGATCCTCCCGGACCGAGGCACGAACCCGTGTCCCCTGCATCGGCAGGCGGACTCTCAACCACTGCGCCACCAGGGAAGCACCAAAACAATTTTTGAAAAAGAATAAACTTGTATGACTTTATACCACCTAATTTTGAGACTCATTTTAAGACAGGAATCATGACAACATAGTATTGGCAACAAAGATAGACAAATAGACCCACATATACCTGGTTAATCAGTTTTTTGCAACTTTACAAGTTAATTCAATTTAGTGAGAATAGACAGTCTTTTCACCAGATGGAACTGGTGCTGTTTGGACATCCAGATGCCAAAAAAGAAGCAGCACGAGCAGCAGTAGCACCACCACCACCTTACCCTTTTACCACATACAAAAATTAACCCTAAGTAGTGCACAAACCTAAATGTAAGAGCTAAACCTCTAAAATTTATAAAAGAAAATCACTGTGACTTTGGGCTAGGCAAAGTCCCCCCTCCCGCCCCCCCGTCAGGACACAAAAAGCACAAATCTAAAAGAAAAATTGAAATATTGAACTTCATCAAAATTTTACACTCTGATCTTTGAAACACATTCTTTAAAAATTGAAAAGACAAGCTGAAGTTTGGGAGAAAATATTTGCAAAACACATACCTTATAAAGGGTTTATACCCACAATATCTAAAGAACTCTCAAAACTCAATTCTAAGAAGACAACCAAATGAAAAATGGGCAAAGAATTCTAACAGACACTTTATCAAAGAAAACATAGGTAGAAAATAATCTTTTTAAAAAAATTTTTATTGGAGAGGTAGAAAATATTCTTGTGAAAAAATTTCCAGTACCATTATTAGGAAAATGCAAACTAAAATCATAATGAGAAACAACCACACACCTATTAGAATGGCTAAAATTAAAAAGACTGAATGCCAAGGGGTGGCATGGATGCACAGCAACTGGAACTTTCATATATTGCTGGTAAGAGTGCAAAATGGTACTTAGTTTTTCAAATGTTTTAAAGTTTGGTAGAATCTTATAAATTAAAACACATACTTACCAAATGACCAAGTGATTATATTTTTAGGTAGTTACTCAAGGGAAATGAAAATATTTCCCTACAAAGATTTGTACATGAAATGTTCATTGCAGTTTTATTCATGATGGCCCCAAACAGGAAACACCTCAATTATCCATCAGCTGATGAGTAAACAACTTGTGGTACAACCATGCAATGGAATACTACTTAGCAATAAAGAGGAATAAACTACTGATGGCAGGTAACAACATGGATAAATCTCAAATATTATGCTAAGTAAAAGAAGCCAGATACAAAAAGGAATCTTTATGATTCCATTTATATAACTTTCTGGAAAGGCAAAACTAGTGAAAGAAATCAGATCAGGAGGTAGGGATAGGGGAGAGGGTTAACCACAAAGGGGAACATGGGAGAACATATCGTGGAGATGGCAGTGTTCTTTATTTTGATTGTGGTGGTGGTTTTACAGGAGTATACATTTGTCAGATACCATCTCATCAAACTGCCTCTTTTAGGATAAGTTCAAGTGCATTACCCTAGCACATATACCCTTTCTTATCTGGTCTTATCCTACCTTTCTAGCCCTACTGCTTTCCTTCCCTTGTAAGTACCTATTTCTGATTTCATTGTATGCCTACTATGTGCCAGGTGCTCTTCTAGTCGTTTAAGGATAGGCTTGACATTAAAATGTTTTTTAAGCTCTTACGGTAAGCAGCTTCAGGGGTTAAAAAAATACAGTCCCCAAAGGACAAATTAAGCAGTTGGGTAGTATGACAGAAAGCCACCACCTTTAGACAGAAGTGATTATTAAGGTAAACTAGTATGAAGCAGTAGTTCTGTGGCAAAGCTGTGGATTATGGAGAGTCCACAGCAACATCTAGCTGGTACCAACATGCTTGGTAGCTAAGCCATTTCTTCTATTCCTCCATCCCTCTCATCCTCAGGTTCTACCATTTATTAAACTCCATAGGAGTGTTTCTAATTTTATATGCATAAAAATCACCTTGGGAAAGGAATGGGGGGTTGATTAAATGTGTAAGTCCTGGGCCAAATCCTATAGATTTAGATTCTAATTCTGTAATGGGGTAGAGCCAACAAATCTGCATTTTTGAAAACAAATAGTACAGGTGATTCTGATGAAATTGAAGAACTATGTCTTAAGAAACATTGCTAAAGAGTCTTTTTCACAGATTACTGTCTTGTGCATCACCTTTTCCATTTTCAACATAAGCAGTTTATACCTTCCTTCACTTTTTCTTATCTTGCTGTTTTAAAAACCCTCTGCTAATAGGTTTCCTCTTTTCTGTTTCCCATTCAATTCTTTGCTCTACTGCTAGATTTTCTTGCTTAAAATCAATGAGTAACAAGTTCCTCAATATACATGGTTGAAATCTGGCACATAGAAGAAAGACTTTCAACAGATATTAGTTGCTTTGTTCACTCTTCCTTTCATGATGAGTCCTAGGATAGAAATTGCCTTCCTCTGTTTTTGAATAATTCATTTCCAACCGCATTTCTGCTCCATTGTTTGTTGTAGAAAATTTATGAAATGGACAAAAGTGTGGAAAAAGTAAAAATTACCAGTAATTCTACTTTAACTACAGTTAGCATTTTGCTGCATTTACTTCCAGTTTCATTCTGTCTGTTGTATAAATCTATGTTTTACAAAATTGAGATAGACTATATTTGATGCTTTAGAATCTGCTTTTTTTTTACTTGTAGTATTATATCATCATCATTTTCCATATTTTAAAATACTCTTGAAGCACACAGTTTTTAAAGCCTGTACTATGATTTATTGTACCATTTTCCTTTTGCTGGTTATTTTGAGCTCCCCTCCATTCCTGATCTCTCACTATAACATACTGCAGTGAAGTTTGTTGAACCTCACTGATTATTTTTCTACAAAGAGATGCCTAGAGGTGCAATTCTGCATGAGAGGGGGCGCACATTTTAAAAGTTTTTGATATATTCTACCAAATTACTCTTTAGAGAAGTCTTATTTTAATTTGCCATCAACAGTATACTCATTTATAGTCTTGCCAGTAGTTTGTGATATTAAAAAAACAAAACCAACAAAGACCTCAACATAAGAGCTCAGACTATAAAACTCTTAGAAGAAAATATAAGGGGAAAGCGTCATAACATTGGGTTTGGCAGTGATTTATTGTATATGACACCAAAATACAGGAACAAAAGAAAAAGTAAGTGAATCAGACCTCATCAGAATTCAAAAGTTGTGCATCACAGGACACTATCCATAGAATGAAAAAGCAACCTACAGAATGGTAGAAAGTATTTTTGAATCATATATCTGATAAGGGACTAATATCCAGAATATATAAAGAACTCATACAATTCAACAACAACAAAAAACAACCCAATTAAAATTGTTCCCACTACAAAAAAGAAATGATAATAATGTGATATGATAGAGGTGTTAGCTAATGCTACAGTGGTAATCATATTTCAATATATAAATGTATAAAATCAACACGTGTATACATTAAACTTACACCATGGTTATATGTCCATGATATCTTAATAAAAATTTTTTTTTAAATGGGCAAAGGACTTGAATAGTTGTTTTCTCCAGAGAATATATATGGGTGACCAGTAAACACATGTAAAGATGCTGAACAACATGAATCATCAGCGAAATACAAATCAAAACCACAATGAGATACCACTTCATACCCCTTAGAATGACTGTTCTATAAAACAACCAACCAAACAAAAAGTAACAAGTGTTGGCAAGGATATGAAGAAATTGGAACCCTTGTGCATTGCTGGTAGGAATGTAGAATGATGCAGCTGCTGGGGAAAGAGTATGGCATTTCTTTAAAAAATTAAACATAGAATTACCATATAATCCATCAATTTCACTTTTGAGTATATACCCCAAATAATTGAAAGTAGGAACTTTTACAGAAAAACAGAAAAAAAAGCAGAATCAACCCAAGTGACCATCGACTGTTGAATGGATAAGCAAAATGTGGTATGTACATACAGTAGAATATTGTTCAGCTTTAAGAAGGAATGGAATTCTGCTATATACTACAACATGGATGAATGTTGAAGACACTATGCTAAATGTTTCATAAGCCAGATGCAACAAGGACAAATATGTATTATTCCACTTATAAGAGATACCTATAATAGTCAGATTCCAGCAAGTAGATAGTGGTTACCAGGGGCTGGGGGGAGGTGGGAATGGGGAGTTATTTAATGGATACAGAGTTGCACTGTGGGCTGATGAAAAGTTCTGTAGATGGCTAGTGGTGGTGGTTGCACAGTGTGGAATGTACTTAATGTCATTGAACTGTACACTTTAAAGTGGCACATTTTTATGGTATGCATCTTTTATTACAATAAAAAAGAAAAGAAAAAAGAGCTTTGTCAGTTTAGAAATAAATGGTATCTTACGTTTTCAGTTCAGTTTTCTTTTACTACTCAGTTAATACACTAGGTTTTTTGGCTCTTTTGTATGTAAGTTTATATGTTCCTATTGTGACTTTCTTTAAAAATTTTTTAAAATTTATAAGAATTTTTTATATATTAATGAGATTATCCTTTCATCCATTACTTGTTTAGCAAATATTTTCCCCATTTACATTTTCATTTTATTGTGCTTTTCGAGATACGGACTTTTTTTTTTTTTTTTTTTTTTTTTTTTTTTTTTTTGCAGTACGCGGGCCTCTCACTGCTGTGGCCTCTCCCGTTGCGGAGCACAGGCTCCGGACGCGCAGGCTCAGCGGCCATGGCTCACGGGCCCAGCCGCTCCGCGGCATGTGGGATCCTCCCGGACCGGGGCACGAACCCACGTCCCCTGCATCGGCAGGCGGACTCTCAACCACTGCGCCACCAGGGAAGCCCCGGACTTTTTTTATTTTTACAGTATTGGACTTTTCCTTCACAGTTTTTCTTTCTATGTTTGTGGTTAGGAAGCCCTTCCCATTCTGACATATTACTCAGTTTCTGTATTTTCCAAAGTGCTTAACTTAGTGCCATACACATATTGGGTAGAATGTGAACGTGAGGTTTTAGAACTGGAAGAGCCCTTACAGGACATTTAGTCTAAATGCTTTATTTTACAGGTATGTAAACTTAAAACTCAGGGAGAATGCCCTGTCATGGTAGTTAGTAGCAGACTCCAGAACAGCCAGTCACTGTCTTTTGACTTTTAGCCCAGTCTGTTATCCACTGAACTAAAACAGTTCTGCTATATGGATAGTGAGCACAGAGTGTCTTTATTTGGGTAAAGTTTCTACAATACAAGAAGCAAAGAGGTAAACAGAAAACAAAGTTTCTAATGAAAAGTGTTTGATAATCTTTACTGATCATTATGCTTCATAAATGACTGGAACTTTTGCTCCCTGTAAAATTATTTTAAATACTTCCCTTATATGTTAGTTATAATCATTAGGTTTCTTTCTGTATTAAGGGGAACATTAATATTTAGGAAAAAAATACTTCTGTCTTTTAATCTTACAGACACAATTAAACATCAGCCTTTATAGCAATCTGATAGAGTGTTTTGTATGCATTGTTGGGTATAATCTCAAATCCTGTAGGACCCATTGACACACTGTAAATAACCTAAAAATGAGTAACATTTTCTGAAATCCTTTTGTTTCAGACTGCCTACATATGCACATATTTATGATTCTTATTGATAATTATAGGTGTTATGGAAATGATCTTTTTGTTTAAATTTATATGTTTGAGCAGCAAGATGTACAAGGACTGCATCTTTGAACATCTGAGATGGGAAGGTATAGAGGGAAAAGCAATAGAACATTGCCTTGTAGTCTTTGCCATTAACTTACTACTTGTTCTTGGGTAAGTCATATCCCAGAATGATTTTAAACAGCCTCTGAGTTGGATCCTTTCTAGCCCTGAAAGTCTAATGTTGCTTCCGCTATAAAATCTTAATCTGATTTTTCTCAAAAGAATAGTTTCACAGTTGAAACAAGTGTTTGTAGGGGTTGGTGGCTTATAATGTTTAAAATAAGGAAATGAATGGAGGCAGTAGAAGATTTCTGACATTACAAAAAATGTGAATTGAACAAAGAAGGAAGAAATTCTCTTTTGAGAATTGTACTTGAGAAAAATCCACATGATATATTATTTCTCATTTTGTTTTTTCTAGGTGACAGGTTTGATTTTCTTGTGTCTGCTGGTAGATTAAGTCTCATTTTTCTTTGGGGGCGGTTCTTACTTTTTGGTGCCACGTTGTGTTATATTTTTTAATTAAAAAAAAGGGAACAAGGCGGCATTAATATGAAATGTATTCTTAGTTTTTTTAAAAAAATTAATATGGAATTTGAGGCCCAGAGAGGGCCTATAAATTGGCTCAGTAATTAATAGTCACTTAGTGATAGAATTGGGATAATGCTTTTGAACCTAGTGATCATCACTTTTGTACAATCAGTCTCAAGGAATCCCCCAAATTTCTGAACTATACTTTTGAGAATCACTGCTTTAGATGCACCAAAATAATGTCATAAAGATGTCTCAAAAGGATCAACCTATATGCATGAAATGTAAGGACCTGTCAAAATAAACTTCTATACTCCTTAGGGGCAAACCATTAAATGCAGACACTCATTAATGTAATTTTCATAATGTCTGGCATTCAGTCAAAAACTAGGAGACATGAGAAGTAGCAAAATGTGGCCCATAGCCTGAAGAAAAATTAGAAAATAAAAACATATTCATAAATGGCAAAAATAATGGAATTAGGAGAATTTTAAAACAGCTGTTATAAATATGCTTAAGGATTTAAAAGAAATCAAGAACTTGAAGAAAGAATTGAAAAAAACCAAAGGAAAATTCTAGAGCTAAAATTTAAGATCTGCAATAAAATATTTACCCTGAAGGATTTAACAGATAGATGCTATTAAAGAAAAGATCAATGAATTTGAAGACATGGCAATAAAAACAGTGTAAAGTGAAGTACACACAGCAAAAATACAGGGGAGAGGGCAAAGGACGGAGCTTAAGTGACCTGTCATGAAATAAAAAACGGCCTAATATATGCATGATTAGGTTCCCCCAAACAGAGGGGCTAATAGAAACGGGGAAATTTTAGAGAAATAATAACAGAAAACAACCCCAATTTGATGAAAACTGTAAACTTACAGATCTAAGAAGCTTAGTAACTCCAAGTAAGAGTAACTCAAAGGAAACCACATCATATTAAAACTGCTGAAAATCAGTAGTAGAAGAAAATTTAAAGTAGCCAGAGGTGAAGAGACAAAGACACATTCCATATAGGGAAAAAAATATTTTAAAATAATGACTACAGACTTCTTATCAGAAGCAATGCAAGCCAGGAAACAATTTGGTGATATTTCTAAGTGCCAAAAGGAATAAAATGTCAACATGGAATGCTATATCCAACAAAAATATCTTTCAGAAATGAAGACTAAATAAAGATATTTTTTTCACACAAACAAAAACTACAAGAAATAATAAAGGAAGTTCCTCAGGCTGAAAGAAAACGATACCAGATGGGAAATTAGATTAACACAAAGAAATGAGAAGCACCAGAAATGGTAAAAATTTGGGTATATACAAAATATTTTCTTTCTTTTTAATTTCTTTAAGAGATAAATGACATTATAAAGTAAAAGTAAGAGCAATGTATTGTGTGTTTTGTAAATTACGTAGAGGTAGATGTATGAAAACAGCACAAAGAATAGGAATGGGGAAAGGAAGTATGCTGTTGTAAGACAAGTCGTGTGTTACTTGAAGGTGGACTCTGTGAAGTTAAATATGCATATTCTAAACCCTAGAGTAATCACCAAAAAAATAAAACACACATAATGGTTATTAAGTCAAGGTTTGAAATGAAATGGAATATCTAAAACTATTTGATACATGCAAATGTAGGTAGAAAAAGATGATAAAAGAAAAAAAATCAGATAGGACAAATAGAAAACAAATAAGACTATAGATAATTACAGTAAATATAAATGATCTCACATCCTTATGAGAAAGGTAGAGATTGTGAGACTGGATAACAAAGGAAAACCAATTATATATGTACAAGAAACCCACTTTAAGTATAAAGCATAAGATTGAAATATACGTATAAGAAAATAGTAATCAGTATATATGTTATATTAACAACATTATGTTATCATGCTAATATTAAATGAAGTAGACTTCTGGACAAAGAATATTATGAGGGATAAATGGGGACATTTCATGTTGAAAATGTCAATTAATCACAAAGGCATAAGTATCCTAAATGTGTGTGTATATAATAACAAAAGCTTGAAAGTATGTGAAACAAAACTAATCAATAGAACTGCAATGAGTAAAGAACAAATCCACAATTACAGTTGGAGATAACACTCCTTTCTTATAGTAATGTTCAGAACAACAGACAGAAAATATGAACAGAATATCAACCAGTTCGACCTACTTGAAATGTATAAAATGCTTCTCATAACCATAGGAAAATACATATTCTTTTCTCATGCATTTGCAACATTCATTAAGGTAGGAAATATGCTCAACCATTAAACAAGTCACAGAAAGTGACTTAAAGGGACTTAAAAATCATGTGAGGTATATTCTCTGACAACAGTGGAATTAAAATAGAAATCAAAGGAATCTGGAAAATCCTGATATATTTGGAAATTAAACAACATATTTCTAAGTAAACCATAGGTCAAAGAAGAAATCACAAAGGAAATTAGAAAATATTTTGAACTGTGATATTCCATATTTTGAATTGTGATGGAAATGTGGCTTATCAATGTTTATTTGATGCTGACAAAGTGGTACTGAGACGGAAGTTTATGGTTCACATGCTTAATTACAAAAGAAGGTAGTTCCAAAGGCAATGATCAAAGCTTCCAGCTAAGAAATAGGAAAAGTGTCCCTACCCCACCCCAGACCACCCTTCTGCTTGCAGGAACCAGATTTACCTTCACCAGCTAGATGGAAAACCTCATAATTCATAGAGAATAGAGTACAGTTGACCAATGACCTCATTCTTTGGATAGAATACAGTTGACCATTGAACAGCACTGGGGTTAGGGGAACCAACCTTTTGCACAGCTTAAAATCCACATATAACTTATAGTCAGCCCTCCATGTACTCCATTCCTCTGTACCTGCAGTTCCTCATTCACTGATTCAACCAACTGCAAATTGTATAGTACGGTAGTATTTACTATTGAAAAAAATCCATGTATAAGTGGACCCCCACAGTTCAAACCTGTGTTGTTCAACGGTCAACTGTACTCAGAAGGCTCTTGCCTCAGTAGTGTCAAGATTAGCCATAGATTAAATACTGCACAGGTGGTACCAACATCTTAAAAGCAAAGACCCAAAGGCACTGAACTGTTTCCAGGTAACTTAACTGCGTCCCAGAACAAAGCTCAGTATATTTATAGGAATAAAAAACATTCAGCACCCATCAAGGTAAAATTTACAATGCCTCGTATCCAGTAAAAAAATTGCCAAGCATACAAAGAAGGAGAAAAGCCGGCCCATAATGAGAAGAGAAATCAATTAACCAGAAACAACCCAGAATTGACATAGATGTTGGAATTCGCAGATTAAGGACATTAAAACAGTTATTATAGCTATATTACTTAGGTTCAAAAAGAGAGGAAAGATTTAAAATCATAAGTAATTGAAAAAGTAAAAATAACCCAAATCAAATGTCTAGAGGTTAAGACCATGATGTCTGAGATGAGATTAACAGAAGATTAGATATTCAAGAAGAAAAGATTAGTGAACTGGAAGACATCACAGTAGAAACCAGTTTGGAAAAGAGTTTGGCTGTTTCCTACAAAGTTAAAAATACACTGGCCATCCCTCTCTTAGGTATTTACCCAAGAGAAATGAAATCATATGTCCATCAAAGACTTGTATGTTACTGTTCATTGCAACTTATTTGTAATAGCCTCAAACTGTGGAAAACACAACATGTCCATAAACCAGTGGATGGATTAAACAAATTGTTGTATATCCATATAATGGAATACTACTTAGTAATAAGAAAGGGATTATCATTATGTGTAACAATGTGGAAGAATCTTAGACAATGTATTTTGAGTGCAAGAAGCCAGATTTTAAAAGAACATTCTGAAATTCCTTTTATCTAAAATTCTATATAATTCAAGCTAATTCATAGTCACAAATCAAATCACTGGTTCCCTGGGGATATGGTAGGGGAAGTGTGGAGGAATTAACAAGGGGCATAAGAAAAGTTTTAGGGGGTGATGAATAAATTCATAATCTTGATTATGATGGTAGTTTCACTGGTATATTTGTCAAAACTTACAAATTGTAGATTTTAAATATGTGCAGTAGTTTATATCAATCATAATAAAGCTGTTAAGAAATTTTTTTGAAAAGAGCAAATCAAACCCTAAGTAAGTATGGAAGGAAAGAAAATCATACACACGCACACAGAAATCAATAAAGCAGAAAATGGATAAACAGTAGAGAAAATGAACAAAGCCTAAAGCTGTTTTTTGAGATCAATAAAATTGATAGTTCTCTTGCTAATGTGAATAAGAAGAAGAGAGAAAACACAGGTTAATCATATTGAAAATGAAAGGTACCTATAGACATTGAATGGATTGTAAGACAACATTAAGAGCAAATCTAGGCCAGTAAATTTAAAGGTTACATGAAACATTAAAAAGGTAGAAAAACTCTTTTTAAAGGTGTAAGTTACTACAGCTGACAGAAGCAAAAATTTAAAATCTGAATAACTCTACATCTAATATATAAAGTTATTGATAGTTAATCAAAACCTTTCTGCAAGAAAACCCAATCCCAGATGGCTTCACTGGTAAAGTTTGTCTAATATTTAAGGAAGAAATGTTAGCAGTCATTCACAAATAGAGAAAGATGAAATGTTGCCTAATTCATTTTATGAAACCAGCATTAGCCCTGATACTAAAACCAGACAAAGACATTACAGGAAAAGGAAACTATTACAGACTATTTCTTACAACCATAGAGGCAGAAATCCTTTACAAATATTTGTAAATTGAATTCATTAAATATAATAAAATATATACATATGTATATAATATAACTCATGGTCAAGTGGGCTTTACCCAGGAATATAAGGCTTGTTTAACAATTTGTATATAATCCATTATTATAGTTCACCATATTAGTACAATGAATGAAAAAATTCATTTGACCATTTCAATAGATGGTGGAAAAAGCATTTGACAGTATTCAACAACAATGTTTAAAATTTCGTGTTTTTTGTTTTTAAATAATCAAACTCACAGCAAAGTAAGAATAGAAAGAAACAGTCCCACGAGAGTTCTCTTTTCTCCGTATCCTTGCCGCCATTTATCTCTTACTTTTTGACGGTAGCCATTCTAACAGGTATGAGATTATACCTCATTATGGTTTTTGGTTTGCATTTCCCTAGTGACTAGTGTTGTTGAGCATCTTTTCATGTACCTATTGGCCATTTTTATATCTTCTTTGGAAAGATGTCTAATCAAGTCCTTTGCTCATTTTTAATTGGAGTATTTGGGGTTTTTGGGGCTGTTGAATTATATGAGTTCTTTATGTAATTGGGGTATTAAACCCTTATCAGATATATGGTTTGCAGTCAGTGGACTGTTCCTTGATGACATCTGCATATCTTCTCAGTTTTCGAAATAACATACAGGAGTGCCATCTTGTGTTAAGATCTTTGGAGTCAGGCAGACCTGTATATAAAAAACTGGCTCTGAAACTTGCTGCATTCTAGCGCTTCACTGCCCTAAAATATTTTGGATATTCTTGAAACAACTACTATTTATTGAGAACCTATACTGGCCAGATACTATGCTAGACACTTATGTGTGTATTACTTTAATTAATATGACTTAAAACTAACAACATTTTTTGAGTCCCTTTTATGTATTGGACACAGAGTAACACAAAGTATTTTCCATTCCGTATGTCATTTAATACAGCAACCCAATGAAGTATTGGTACTATAGTTATTATTCCTACTTTAGAGAAGAAGAAATTGAGACCAACAGAGAAGAATTTTTTGAATATGAGGAACTCAGGTTGCTGTCACGGCTCTGGGTTTGTTTTCTATTCTTTTCTACCTGTGGAACAAAAGACTTTTTGTTTGATATGTTACCCAAGCTTGCTGCAAAGACTAACTGGACTTTAACTTAAAATCTCTTTTTGTTTTTTCTTTCCTTTAGGTTATGAATGCTAAGGGTGTCTCCAAGAGTTTAAGCAGGAAGTTTCAGGTGAAGATAGGTTTCTAAGAGGAAAGCACTGGGCAGACTTGTAAGCGCATAAGCCCAGTTCCAGATAGGTACAGCTTTAGAAATAGCAACCTTAGTCACAAATCAAAAGGCAGTGTTTATATGTATTTGGTAAAAGAAGTATGGCTCACCTTTCTCTCATTTCCATGAACAGAACAATCCTTTGTCAGCAGTGATATTTTTGAAGGTCAAAGTTGATAAATTTTGTGCTTCTAAAAATATAATGTTGAATCAGAATTCTTTTTATGATGTTTAATCGCTATCCAAAGTGCCTAGATAGGAATTTTCTTTAGGAAAGTAAAAATATGTCACTAAGGCTGTGAAGGGTTTGATTGTAGCATTGCTTGCTTAGGCAGCTGTGCTTCCGTAGAAGTTGTGTAGTATAAGCTTCACCCTCCATCTTTTCCTTTATCAGCATGGAATTACTTTTCTTTTAATGTATAGTATAATCATTTTCTGCAGTGTTCAATCACTTACTATAAATGAAATTGAATTATGTATTAATATATAATTATAGACTAACCAACCTAATAAAAGCATCTATATGAAATATTTGTACATTCTGATTTAATGATCTATTTATTATACTGTAGTACCAGAAATTAGCTGGTTAATTTATAAGTAGACTAGATTCCTGAAAAGTAATTTGTGGAGTACTGGGAAAATTGTGATTCCTCACTGTTTTTCATTAGCATCATTTTCATTTTTTTCCTTTTTACCTTTTGGTCTTTGTCTTCACTCAATAGAATATCCTGGCCTTTGATTTGGCTCTTCTTCACAACCCAGCTATACTTCAACCTTGGTTTAAATGCAGCTGTATTTCAAGCTGGGTTTGTCTCATCTGTCTCACAAAACTTTCTCTGACTATTTGATCCAACAGAATTTTTTTTCTTTTCTGAAATTCTGCTGCTTTTCTCTTTAACACAGTTTAAATTGTCTTCTAGATTATATACATTGACTTTATTATTTTTTTCCAGCTACATTCATGGATGTTATCTCCTTTCACCCTTGAACCCTAGAGATAGATAACATAGGCAATATTATTCCCCATTTTATAGATGCAAAAAATCTTATCTTAGAGGTAGATAAGATAAACAATATTATTCCCCATTTTATAGATGCAAAAAAAAAAGGCAAGTTATTTGATTTCTTCAAGATAAGACTTCAGCCCAGGTCTTCATTCCACAATTTGCTTTCCCTATACTATAATGCCTCAAGTTTTGTACTTTACCGACTACTCCTACCACATGCTGAGCACGTATAGATATTTTCAGTTGGTTTAAAATAGATTATTTCTTTTCAAACCCCCAATCACTGATACCTGTTTCTTTTTAAAAAGGTACTTAAGTAATTGTGGAGTCTTTTATCATAATGGTGGAGCCTTAGTTCTTCAAAGGGACAACATGTTGTATGATCAAGATTTGGAGTTTGGACTACTGAAATTTTTCATATGCATTCATCAGACAAATCTCATTGACTGTGGACCATATGCCTAATATTAATGCTAGCTCTGGATATGAACAAATATTTATTGCATTATTTTGTTAGTAATGTCTGGTCTCCTCTTTTTCGTACAGGAGAAATTAAACAGATTCTAGAAAATGAACTTCAGATACCTGTGTCTAAAATGCTGTTAAAAGGCTGGAAGACTGGAGATGTGGAAGACAGTGTGAGTTTAGTAACTGCCTAAAAATAAAAGAAAATTAAGTTATGCTATTGACTAAATGATATATAAAATTGTTTTTTATTAATGTTGTTACATGTGACAGATGTAGGTTTGGTAATAGTAGCTGAGTTTAAGGAATCAGCAAATAGTGTTTTTCAAGCTAAAACATTTTCATATTAAACCAACAACAGTTTTAAGTGAGTTAGATATGTAAGTGGCATGTTTTTCCTACTTCTAACTATTTTATAGGAGTTAATTTGACATTCTTTTTTGAGAGCTTTTACATTTTTCTCAAACCTCATATGATGTCAGTAAGTGCCTTGGAATAATAATTTTTTTCTTAATATCTTTATTAGAGTATAATTGCTTTACAATGGTGTGTTAGTATCTGCTGTATAACGAAGTGAGTCAGCTATACGTATACATATATCCCCATATCTCCGCTCTCTTGAGTCTCCCTCACACCCTCCCTATCCCACCCCTTCAGGTATTCACAAAGCACCAAGCTGATCTCCCCGTGCTATGCAGCTGCTTGGCACTAGCTATCTATTTTACATTTGGTAGTGTATATATGTCTACGCCACTCTCTCACTTAGTCCCAGCTTACCCTTCTCCCACCCTGTGTCCTCAAGTCCATTCTCTACGTCTGCGTCATTATTCCTATCCTGCCCCTAGGTTCTTCAGAACCTTTTTTTTTTTTTTTTTTTTTTTAGATTCCGTATATATGTGTTAGCATACAGTATTTGTTTTTCTCTTTCTGACTTACTTACTTCACTCGGTATGACAGACTCTAGGTCCATCTACCTAACTCAATTTCATTTCTTTTTATGGCTGAGTAATATTCCATTGTATATATGTGCCACATATTCTTTATCCATTCAGCTGTCGATGGACACTTAGCTTGCTTCCATGTCCAGGCTGTTGTAAATAGAACTGCAATGAACATTGTGGTACATGACTCTTTTTGAATTATGTTTTTCTCAGGGTGTATGCCCAGTAGTGGGATTGCTGGGTCAAATGGTAGTTCTATTTTTAGTTTTTAAAGGAACCTCCATACTGTTCTCCATAGTGGCTGTATCAATTTACATTCCCACCAACAGTGCAGGAGGGTTCCCTTTCTCTCCACACCCTCTCCAGCATTTATTGTTTGTAGATTTTTTGATGATGACCATTCTGACTGGTGTGAGGTGATACCTCATTGTAGTTTTGATTTGCATTTCTCTAATGATTAATGATGTTGAGCATCCTTTCATGGGTTTGTTGGCAATCTGTATATCTTCTTTGGAGAAATGCCTATTTAAGTCTTCTGCCCATTTTTGGATTGGGTTGTTTGCTTTTATGATACTGAGCTGCTTGAGTTGCTTGTAAATTTTGGAGATTAATCCTTTGTCAGTTGCTTCATTTGCAATTTATGTCTTTACTCCATTTTGAGTTTATTTTTGTATACGGTGTTAGGGAGTGTTTTAACTTAATTCTTTTACATGTAGCTGTCCAGTTTTCCCAGCACCACTTATTGAAGAGGCTGTCTTTTCTCCACTGTATATTCTTGCTTCCTTTATCAAAGATAAGGTGACGATATGTACGTGGGTCTATCTCTGGGCTTTCTATTCTGTTCCATTGATCTATATTTCTGTTTTTGTGCCAGTACCATACTGTCTTGATGATTGTAGCTTTGTAGTTGGTCTGAAGGAAAGGAGCCTGATTCCTCCAGCTCCATTTTTCTTTCTCAAGATTGCTTTGGCTATTAGGGGTCTTTTGTGTTTCCATACAAATTGTGAAGTTTTTTGTTGTGGTTCTGTGAAAAATGCCATTGGTAGCTTGATAGGGATTGCATTGAATCTGTAGATTGCTTTGGGTAGT
>NC_041217.1:142179550-142234027 GCF_002837175.3 Physeter macrocephalus
AGTGTCTTATAGTTTTCTGGATACAGGTCTTTTGTCTCCTTGGGTAGGTTTATTCCTAGGTATTTTATTTTTTTTGTTGCATTGGTAAATGGGAGTGCTTCCTTAATTTCTCTTTCAGAATTTTCATCATTAGTGTATAGCAATGCAAGGGATTTCTGTGCATTAATTTTGTATCCTGATGCTTTACCAAATTCATTGATTAGCTCTAGTAGTTTCTGGTAGCATCATTAGGATTTTCTATGTATAGTATCATGTCATCTGCAAACAGTGACTGTTTTACTTCTTCTTTTCCGAGTTGGTTTCCTTTTATTTTTTTTTCTTCTCTAATTGCTGTGGCTTAAACTTCCAAAACTATGTTGAATAATAGTGGTAAGAGTGGGCAACCTTGTCTTGTTCCTGATCTTAGTGGAAATGGTTTCAGTTTTTCACCATTGAGGACAATGTTAGCTGTGGGTTTGTCATATGTGGCCTTTATTATGTTGAGCTAAGTTCTCTCTATGCCTGCTTTCTGGAGGTTTTTTACCATAACTGGGTGTAGAATTTTGTCGAAAGCTTTTTATGCCTCTGTTGAGATGATCATATTGTTTTTATCCTTCAACTTGATAATATGGTGTGTCACACTGATTGATTTACGTATATTGAAGAATACTTATATCCCTGGGATAAAGCCCACTTGATCATGGTGTATGATCCTTTTAGTATGCTGTTCGATTCTGTTTACTAGTATTTTGTTGAGGATTTTTTCATCTATGTTCATCAGTGATATTGGTCTGTAGTTTTCTTTTCTTGTGACATCTTTGTCTGGTTTTGGTATCAGCGTGGTGGGGGCTTATATTTTCTGTTTTTTCCTGGTTCAGTCTTAGAAGGTTGTGCTTTTCTAAGAATTTGTCCATTTTTTTCCAGGTTTTCCATTTTATGGGCATACACAGTTGCTTGTAGTAATCTCTCATGATCCTTTGTATTTTTGCAGTGTCAGTTGTTTCTTCTCCTTTTTCATTCTAATTCTATTGATTTGAGTCTTTTTCCCTTTTTTTCTTCATGAGTCTGCCTAATGGTTCATCAATTTTGTTTATCTTCTCAAACAACCAGATTTTAGTTTTCTTGATCTTTGCTGTAGTTTCCTTCATTTCTTTTTCATTTATTTCTGATCTGATCTTTATGATTTCTTTCCTTTTGCTAACTTTAGGGGTTTTTTTGTTCTTCTTTGTCTAATTGCTTTAGGTGTAAGGTTAGGTTGTTCATTTTGAGATTTTTCTTGTTTTTGAGTTAGGATTGTATTGCTGTAAACTTCCTTCTTAGAACTGCTTTTGCTGCATCCCATAGGTTTTGGGTTGTCATCTTTTCATTGTCATTTGTTTCTAGGTATTGTTTTATTTCCTCTTTGATTTTTTCAGTGATCTCTTCGTTATTTAGTAACGTATTGTTTAGCCTCCATGTGTTTATATATTACAGTTTTTTTCCTGTAATTGATATCTAGTCTCATAGCGATGTGGTTGGAAGAGATACTTGACATGATTTCAATTTCCTTAAATTTACCAAGGCTTCATTTCTGACCCAAGATATGATCTATCCTGGAAAATGTTCCATGAGCACTTGAGAAGAAAGTGTATTTCTTCTTTGTCTCTTGTAAGAGTCTTTATTTTAAAGTCTATTTTATCTGATATTAGGATTGCTACTCCAGCTTTCTTTTGATTTCCATTTGCATGGAATATCTTTTTCTATCCTCTCACTTTCAGTCAGTATGTGTCCCTAGGTCTGAAGTGTGTCTCTTGTAGACAGCATATATATGGTCTTGTTTTGGATCCATTCAGCCAGTCTTTGTCTTTTGCTTGGACCTTTTAGTCCATTTACATTTAAGGTAATTATCAGTATGCATGTTCCTGTCACCACTTTCTTAATTGTTTTGGGTTTGTTTTTGTAGGTCTTTCCCTTCTCTTGTGTTTCCTGCCTAGAGATGTTCCTTTAGCATTTGTTGTAAAGCTGGTTTGGTGATGTTGAATTCTCTTAGCTGTTGTTTGTCTGTAAAGTTTTTAATTTCTCCATCAAATCTGAATGAGATCCTTGCTGGTTGGAGCAATCTTGGTTGCAGGTTTTTCCCTTTTATCACTTTAAATATGTCCTGCCACTCCCTTCTGGCTTGCACGAGTTTCTGCTGAAAGATCAGCTGTTAACCTTATGGGGATTGCCTTGTATGTTATTTGTTGCTTTTCCCCTGCTGCTTTTAATATGTTTTCTTTGTATTTAATTTTGGTAGTTTTATTAATATATGTCTTGGAGTGTTTCTCCTCGGATTTATCCTTTGTGGGAGTCTCTGTGCTTCCTGCACTTGATTGATTATTTCCTTTCCCATATTAGGGAAGTTTTCAACTATAATCTCTTCAAATATTTCTCAGCCCCTTTCTTTTTGTCTTCTTTTTATGGGACCCCTATAATTTGAATGTTGGTGCATTTAATGTTTTCCCAGACGTTTCTGAGACCATTCTCAATTCTTTTCATTCTTTTTTCTGTATTCTGCTCTGTCATAGTTTTTTCCACTATTTTATCTTCCAGGTCACTTATCTGTTCTTCTGCCTCAGTTATTCTGCTATTGATTCCTTCTAGAGAATTTTTAATTTCATTTATTGTGTTGTTCCTCATTGTTTGTTTGTTCTTTAGTTCTTCTAGGTCCATGTTAAACGTTTCTTGTATTTTCTGCATTCTGTTTCCAAGATTTAGGATCATCTTTACTATCATTACTCTGACTTCTATTTCAGGTAGAGTGCCTATTTTCTCTTCATTTGTTTGGTCTGGTGGGTTTTTACCTTGCTCCTTCATCTACTGCGTATTTCTCTGTCTTCTCATTTTGCTTAACTGACTGTGTTTGGGGTCTCCTTTTTGCGGGCTGCAGGTTCGTACTTCCCATTGTTTTTGGTGTCTGTCGCCAGTGGGTAAGTTGGTTCAGTGGTTTGTGTAGCCTTCCTGGTGAGGGGACTGGTGCCTGTGTTTGGTGGATGAGGTGGGTCTTGTCTTTATGGTGGGCAGGACCACGTCTGGTGGTATGTTTTGGGGTGTCTGTGAACTTATTACTATTTTTAGGCAGGCTCTCTGCTAATGGGTGGGGTTATGTTTCTGTCTTGCTAGTTGTTTGGCATGGTGTGTCCAGCGCTGGAGCTTTCTGGTCATTGAATGGAGCCAGGTCTTAGCGTTGAGATGGAGATCTGTGGGAGAGGTTTCACCAATTGATATTACGTGGGTCCGGAGGTCTCTAGTGATCCAATGTCCTGAACCCGGCTCTCCCACCTTAGAGTTTCTAGATGTCCAGGGGTGTGAGCATGTCAAGCTCTCCCTTTTATAGCCATGAAAAAGTTGCTGTATCTGGCCCTTCCTTTCCAGTCTTTGCAGATTGGCTCTACTAGGTCACTCTTCTGACGCTCAGCAAGGCTGCTCACTGCTCCAGTCGGCAGCTCATTTCCCGCCTTAAGCGGGAAAGCCTCGAATAATAATTTATTGAACAATTAATTACTTATTGGCCTGAAAGAAGTCATACACAGTATATATATTTATGTCCAGCAGTGTTTATGGAACAAAGAAGATAATAGGAAATTTTTTTAACTTGGAAAATTTAAATGGTAAGAGTATTTCTTTTTTTACTTGGATAGGGTCAGGTTCATGGAATGAGTTATATTTTAAGAATTTGTACAAAGTGTTGCAATTTTAAGGTAGTAGTTGCTATTCTCAAGGACCCAGTAGCAGCCTTAGGCATAAAGTATTTCACACACTTACTCATTTTCTGACAGAGAGAGTGGGGAGTGATGGAAAGAAATGAGTTAACTCCAGAGTTTTAGGTGTTTGAGGTAGAAATAATTATCAAATCTTTTCACAGTATTTACTGAGTTGGTACTTCAGTACCAGGCAGAAACTTAGAATCTTCATCTTTTGGTTCAATTCTTTGTCAATTGCTTCTGGTAGACATTGTGCTTATAAATACTTACATGTGAGTTCATTTGATATATGGAGATGTTCTGAGTAATTCAGTAAGTTATTTATAGAAATTTCAGGTTGGCAAGATATTTATAAATTAGGTACAAATTAGTGATGTGCTATATTAGGGGTCAGCATACTTTCTCTGTACAGAGCCAGGTAGTTAATGTTTTAGGCTTTTGGGGCCATGCAGTCTCTGTTGCAACTACTCAATTCTGCTGTCATAGCTTGAAAATAACTACAGACCATATGTGTAAGAGTGAGCATGACTGTTACAACAAATCAATATTTGTGGACACAGAAATTTGCATTTTTTATAATTTCACATATCATGAAATACTCTTCTTTTGATTTGTTTTCAAACATTTAAAAATGTAAAAACCATGCTCAACTCACAGGCCATCCAAAAGCAGGCAGTAGGCTGAATTTGTCACACAGGCCATAGTTGACTGATCCCTGCTGCTTTATGGCTGCTCTGATTGAAACGTGGATTAAAAAATAAAAATAAGTCTTGACTGAGTAAATCAACAACTTTGGCAGAAGTAAAACACCAAAATGTACTGGTTTACATAGCTATATCATTTATTCGTTCATTTATTGAGAGACCTGTGGATGTGAATCAGTCTTACATGGCATTTTCAGTAGTTTGTGAAGAGAAAGGCAATCATGTTGAAAATGTTCTTAAACCTATGTGTTCTAATACAGCTGTCTCTCAGTAGCCATAGGAGATTGGTTCCAGGACCACACCCCATAACAAAATCCATGGATGCTCAAGTCTCTTATATAAAATGGCATTTTATTTGCATATAACCTACACATCCTCTGTATACTTTAAGTCATCTCTAATTTACTTATAATACGTAATACAATGTAAGTGCTATGTAAATAGTTGCTGATGTGCATCAAATTCAAGTTTTGCTTTTTGGAACTTTTGGAATTTTTCTTTTTCCAAGTATTTTCCATCCTTGTGTGTGGAACCCATGGATATGGAGGGCTGACTGTATTTGAACTTAGTCTTTGTTATCAATAATATTTTCAGTTACTTATTTCTATGTACTCTTCTCCCTAGGTGATTTCTGCTATTTCCACGCCATTAATTTTCTGATTGCTTCCAAATTTATATTTCCAGGTTATACTTCTATGAATTCACATCTCCAAATCGGTAGTTCACTTTTATGCTTGCATACCTTATTGGCGTCTTTAACTTAACATGTTTAAAATGGAACTCGTGATTTTCCTTCCCATGCCATTTCTTCTCCAGTCTTCCACTATAAGTGGCAGAACTGTATCACCATTGCTAAATCCAAAAATGTGGGCATTAATCATTTCCCATTTGAAAAACACCTAATCCTCAGAAACTAACACAACATTGTAAATCAATTATACTTCAATAAAATAATTTATTTATTTATTTATTTATTGGCCATGCTGTGCAGCTTGCAGGATCTTAGTTCCCTGACCAGGGACTGAACCCGGGCCATGGCAGTGAAAGAGCTGAGTCCTAACCACTGGACTGCCAGGGAATTCCCCAATAAAATAAATTTTCAAAAAATTTCAAAAGCACCTAATCCTTTGGTAAGTCCTGTAGCGTCTATCTCCAAAATATATCTCAACCATGGCCACTTTTCAGTATTTTTATTGCACTGCCTAAATCCAGGCTATTTGCATATCTTGCCTGGAACAATGTAATAGCTTCATTATTGTTTCTCCAGCTTTTTTTCTTGGGTTCTCCCAATGCATTCTCAACACAGGAGCCAGAATGAGCTTTTAAAAATATAAATCAAATTATATCACTCTCCTGGTAAAACATAACTTTTTATTGCACTTTGAATAAAATTCAAGCTACTCACCATGGTTTAAAAGGTATTGTATTATTTACCCTCTATTCACGTCTACAGCCTCATCGTCAGCCTTTCATACCCTCTCTTTCCAAGCTGCAGCCATAGAAACCTCCTTTTAATTCTTCTAATAGGCTCAAGTTCTCTATAACTTTGCCTGACAGATGCTATTTAACTGTCTGGAATGCTTTACTCCCAATTCTTCACATGGGTGGCTCTTTTTCATCTTTCAAGTCTCAGCTTAAAATGTTACTTTCTGTAACAGACCTCTGTATAAAATGGCTCCCATCCCAGCGTTTCCCATCACAACACCACAAGTAGAGGGACCATGTCTGTTTCTTTCACCATTAGATATCCAGTGCCTGGATTAACAGGCATCAAATAAATGTTTGTGGAATGACTGAATGACTTAAAGAAAGCATCCATTTATTTCATCATATCATATGTGGTTTGAGAAGAAAGGTTTAGTGGAAAATCTTTGGATGATGGCATGGCAAACTGACAGTAATGATCAAGTGGTAAGACCAAGCAGTTATCAATAATCCTCAAAGTAAAATAATGGAAGATGAAAAATGGTAAAAATAACTTTCCTGTGTGTATACACGTGGTTTATTTTTTTGTTTGCACGTTAACTCTCAAAAGGTAACATAGATCAATTTCAAAAGGACTTTTGTATATTTGACAAAAAGATTCAGAACTTCAGGGCTTCCTGGATGATTGTGAAGTTATGATTAATTACCTACTACAGTGTCTTATTTTCAAACCATGGGTCACAAACCATTAGTGAATTTTGAAGTTAACTGAGTGGGTTATAGCCAGTATTAAAAGAAAAAGGATAAAAGATGTCAGAGTGTATTGCAAATAATGAGTAAGTATTTCTTTTTATTTAAGAAATAACTAATATGAGTCAAGAGTAAGTCCCAAAGCCTGTGAAGGAAGACTGTGCCCTTAGTAAGATGGGCCCTCTCATGGAGGGGTCAAGAATAAGTTCATTATGTTCTATGCTTGAGTAACATCAGCCCTTCCCAGGTGTCCCTACTTCCATCTGCAGGGTTAAAAGGGGTTCCTAGATATCTACTCCACCTTTCTTTCCAACACTTTCAGCCCTGACATTATTATTTACTTTGATTCAACCAGAACCAATTTCATTATGCCTTTTCCTCCTGTTTATGCAAGTCACTGCAAGGAGTCTCAGATTCCCACTTCACCCCTCACTCAAACCTCCATAGTCTCTGCACAGCCCATATCTGTTTCTATTCTTTTTCCTTTACAGTGCTTGAAACCTTTTTGCTATGCCCTGTGGAACTATTCATCATTAACCAAATTCCTCTTATTGTCAACCTCTTCCCTGCACATTCTCTTCACCATCTACCTCTGACTGAAATCTGCCTTTCTGATCACATTGTTTTTCTGTAGGCTTCTCAGTGTTAATTGCTTTTCTCCAGTAGCCGTCATAACACTGGACTAACTGGTAAAACGTCTGTTCTCATTGTTCCTCATTTCCATTTCCAGTCCTTCCTCTCTAAAAAACCTTCAGCTTTGACTTTCATGTAAAAAAAAATTGTATCACCTACTTATTGAAGACATCCTTCCTCATTTTCTGATTATTTTTAGTTCCTGGTTTATAATTGCTCTCTGTGTTAATTCTTAGTAATATAGCATTGTAAATGATTCTTCTAACATCTTGGCCTCTCAGTTCCTTGAACTTATTTTCTACAGTGATCTTTTTTCCCGTCTTATGTCAGCCATATCTTCCTGTGGTGTTGTCATTTAATTAAAACAATTCTTAAATACTAATTTCAAGCTTCCATTTTCTGCTAATCATCTCTCGTCCTTCTAGCCCACTTCCTTTAGTATCCTAACCCTAACAATCCTTCAGCCTTATTCAGGCCTCCAATCCATTGTTTCTGCCATCTTTTCGTGATCATTACCTCTTTCATGTCCTCTCTTTCTTCCTTAGAGGGGGCAATATCCCATGGTCATTCATTATAATCACTTTCTTGCATGTAGCCTCAATTCTTGCTTCATGGATCTTGCTTGACAAAAATGCTTACCCTGGATAAATACAACTCTGTCTATTCTGTGCCTCACAGCTAAATGTGACTAGAGACAAACAAAATCATGCTGATTGGTGTATCTTTAAATTCACAACCATAATCTTTAGAGATCCCCCTAATGTTGCTAGGCAGTGATAGCATATTTACCTGGTTTATCCACACTCTCCTAAATGGCCATTTTACACTTATCTTTTCCTCAGACCTTTAAAACACCTCTCCCCTATGCTCACCCTCAGCTGATGACTTCATTTCCTATTTTGTTTCACTGATTAAATGAAGGCAATCACAAGAGAATTTCCACAAGCTTCCAAGTTGGTCTCTGTTTACTTACCTGCGTCTTATACACATACTCTTCTTTTTCTCCTGTTACTCTAGATGGCATGTCCAATCTCCTATCTAACACCAAACCTCCATGTTTGCTTCGGATTACATTCTGTATTCCCTCTGGCCTAAATCAAGGACTTCCTTCACTTTAATTCTTCCCTGCATCATCAGTTTTTCCCTCTAGTAAAGTGTTACCATTCACATTCAAACGTGATGTTATTTCTTCCGTTTTTCTCTTGATCCCACCTCCCCTTCCAGCAATCACTCCATTTCTCTAGTCCCTTTGATAACAAAACTTCCCCCAAAGAGTTGTCTATATTTGTTGTCTCTAATTCCTTTCCTCCAGTTTCTCTTGAGCCCACTCTAAGCAGGGACCTGCTAGTGGACTTTCTAATGTCACTGATGACCACATTACTAAATTCAGTGTCATGGCTTTTAAGTGTCGTCTGTGTGCACTGTCAATTTTATATCTCTAATTTATATTTCTACCCTAGACCTGTTCCCTGAATTCCAGATGGATATATCTGACTGCTTTCTTGTCTTTTCCACTTGAATGTTTAATACACATTTCAAACTTACATGACCAAAGTGGAGGTCTTCATTTGCAGTCTTCCCGTTTCATTCTACGGCAACTTTATCCTTCCATTTGTTGTCTAAAAGCTTTAGGATCATTATTGACTCATATCCAGTCTGTCAGGAAATCCTTTTCGTGTGATCTTCAGAATATATCCAGAATTCACCTATTTTGCATCACTTCTATTACCACCACAATGACATAAGCCATTATCATCCTTATCTTAGTATATTTTATTACTGTCCTCTGTGCTTCTGCCCTCCTTTGTCAACCTTTTCCCATCCATTTTCAACACAGCTGACAAAGAGATCCTTTTAAAATATGAATCCGATAATGTCACTCCAATAGCTTCTGATCTCATTGAGAGAAAAAGTCAAAGCCCTTACATTAGCTTAAATGTCTCAACACATTTCCTCTCACCTATCTCCTAGCATCACTGTTAACCTCTCTGACCTATTTCCTACCAGAACTCATTTGGCTTCAGCTGTATTGGACTCCTTGTTGTTCAGTAAGCATTTTGCACCGGCTGTTGCCTATGCCAGCCATATTCTTTTTCTCTATATGTTCATGGTTTCCTTCCTCACCACTTTCAACTTTTTGCTCAAATGTCACATTCTCCAAATGAGAACCACCCTGATAACCAAGTTTAAAATTACGTAATTCCCCAACCTCATATTCTTCACCCTCCCTTTTCTGCTTTATGTTTAGTCAAGAAAACTATCGCTTTCTAGTAGTCAACTATATAGGTTACTTTGTTTATTCCTACTAAAATGTAAGCTCCAGAAGATAAAGGGTTTTAGACTGTCATGTTCACTGCTATATCTTCAGTGTTTAGAATACTCCTGGCACAGAATTGGTGGCTCAATAAATATCTGCTGAGTAAATATTTTTGTCCTGGGTTATGACGTGAAGATGTAAAATGTGTTTCTTAATGTGTCTTGCTGTCCAAAAAAGTTTGAATTAGCAGGTATTTACCATCAAGTTGGGAGTTTGAAAGGTATGTAGGAGTTCTCTGGCAAACAAATTTGGTGAAATTTTGTGTGGTTATCAAGATAGTAGGTCAGAGGTAGCCCAAGAGTAGTTTATTCACCCCAGACAAAGTGTTTTAACAATAAAAAATTATCTGGCCTAACAGTTAAGTGACCTAGGTAACACTTACAAGAGATCTCATCCCAGTCATTTCACCTCTTAGGCTGCAGCTCCTCATCTATAAAGTCTTTAGGTTGAGGTACTCTCTATGATCTTTTCTAGGTCTAATGATCTCTGAACACCTACATCGCTAATTTTTGCTATAATGATCCTGAATGAAGTGGATATTAGTTGCAAGGATATGCTTCTTCAATGAAGAAATTAATGATTCTCAACTGTGTTCTTATATATTTGTATCGTTTCATGAGCTAAAGAATTTGTATTTTATTTTAATATTCATATTTATGCTAACTTATGATATTTATGAGAGAGACAGATTTTTGGGGATTCAATAGTTCTTCTGTATTATCCTATTTAGGAAGTTGTCAAAAGATGCAAAGTCAAACTACAATAGTGATAATTTTCTAATAATTATAGGAAAAGATTAAAAATGCACAATCAATAGTTATTTTTTATTTGTTTTTATTTTTTGTTTTTCAGACGGTCTTAAAATCACTACACTTGCCAAAAAACAACAGTCTTTATGTTCTTACACCAGATTTGCCACCACCTTCATCATCTAGTCATGCTGGGTAAGGTGTTTACTTTTCCTGGGAATCTGAAACAAAAAGTTTGATTGTTAAGTTGCTTTACTGTATATAAATATCAAAATCAAATCAAATCACAATCTTGTTGAAGCTTTAACTTACCAACAGCTATTAACTATATGAAGTTTCAAACTATTTGGTTTGGGTAATTTATTTGTCTGATTTTAGTGATGGAATCTTTTTACAAAGAAAAGCTTTAGCAAAACTCTATTATGTAAAAGAGTCAAAAATGGCATTTCTCTGTTTGAAGGGGAAGAACTGAAATTGGAGGGAAGAGATTGAGTAACTGGAACTCCATTGTCTCCCATGGCTAAAGAAGCAAAGCTTTGAGGAAGATTCTTGGGCTTTGCAGAATACAGCTTGAAAAATACTGATATAAAATTTTTATTAAGATTTTCTCTCTATTTGGAATAGAGGATCTCATTCTTCTTTCAGTAATCACAGTGAAACTCAGTACATTTATAGAATGATCAGATGATTTTAATGTTTAATTGTATGTTACATTATTGCCTGATGAAGCAACCTGATCTAAAGTGAATGATTAAGGTAGTGATAAGAGTAATATTTTTATGAGTACAGTATCCTTCCAGAACTATGTTCAAGTTGTTCTTAGATTTTCACTATTTTTTGCACATTTTCTCTTATTTAATACAACTTGGTGTTCCTAAACTTCGAATATTGTCCAATTTTTCCCCACCACCTACCAAATACCTTTATTATTAATGTAGTAGAAGGAAAAAAGTCCTGTTTTTCTTTAGTACCCTACCCACAGAACACCTCTGGCCGCCAGATGTGTGGGTCCCCACCACCACCACCACCACGAGGCAGTTCTTCATTCCCAGC
The DNA here is from genome assembly GCF_002837175.3 of Physeter macrocephalus. NCBI lineage: Eukaryota > Metazoa > Chordata > Mammalia > Artiodactyla > Physeteridae > Physeter > Physeter macrocephalus. Next base: position 142,190,883 of record NC_041217.1, read on the forward strand.
TGGATGTTCTACAATTTAACTAAATTCTGATACTACCTACCTGGAGATAGCATTAGATCTCACAGGTTCAGGGCTCAGTCCCACAAGACTGACCCCATATCAGACCCAGTTGCAAGTCTGTGTTGTCACTTGTGCTTCTGACCAACTGGCTATAGATTGGAGGTTCCCACCACTCCCTCTGAGTTCGGTAATTTGTGAGAGTGGCTCACAGAACTCAGAAAAATGCTCTACTTGCTATTACCAATTTATTATAAAGCATATTTTAAAGGATATAAATGAACAGCCAGGTGAAGAGGTACATAGGATAAGATCTGAAAGGGTCTCGAGCACAGGAGTGCCTGTAATGTTTGGGGTGTGCCACCCTTCCAGGACACGAATGCATTCTTGTTTACCAACTTGGAAGCTCTCCAAAGCTCTTCAGCTAGGATTTTTTATGGAGGCTCACCACAGAGGTATGATTAATTGAGTCATTGGCTATTAGTAATTAACCCAACCTCCAGCTCCTCTCTCCTTGCTGGAGGCAGGGGTGCAGGCTAAAATTAGGTCCAGTCCTCTAATCATGAGCTTGGCTCCCCTGACAACCAGCTTCTCTCTAGAGGGGTTTTCCAAACATCATCTGTTTAGCAAACCCAGGTGTGGTTGAAAGGGGCTCATTATGAATAACAAGAGACCTCTCTTTTTTCACCTTTATCACTCTTCTCACTTAAAAAATTCCAAAGATTTTAGGAGCTCTAAGTGGGGAAGAAAACCAAATGTATTTGTCTTAATAGGTCATACCATCACAGGTGGATAGTAGCAAAAAGAAAATTAAATTCCCTTTACCAAAGTAGAAATCACTGAACTGAAAAAAGTTAAATCTAATATAATTGTATCTCATAATTTGTTAAAGGTTTGTTTTAGGCTAAGAATTTAAAGATTTCTTGGGTTGCTCTTTATCTTCTATGTTCAGATCATATATTAATGGGAAGTTGTATTTGCATACTATTACGAACAGCCAAACAGTACTTGTATTCCTCGTGTTTATAGTAATGTTGATATAAATACCAGATGAGATTATAGGTATGGGTTCTGTATCTAGTCATGTAGGATATTATTTTTTAGGTTAGTTAACAGAGTGTAATCACTGTCATCCAATATATAATCCACATAATTACAAGTAGGTAAGAGACATCATTGGTTATAATCTATTGCTTTCCAGTAACATGATTAAATGGATCTATCAAAATGTCTTCCTGGGCTAATGGAAATGTTCTTCATTGCCATGTGGCTGACCTTAGTTTGATTGCCACTTCCTCAGTCCCTAGGCAGGCAGGGGCCTACAGTGCTTCTGAAATACAGTGTTTATTTGAGAATGAGTACTTTATATAGCACTAAAGTAGTCTTCCCTAGTTGGCTTTATGGATTTTTAGCAAGTTACAGTAATGCTTTTTCCTGTGTTGGAACAACAAGAAAGACATAAAAAATCAAAGCCAAATAAAAGACACAAAGCACAGTCTATCTGGCTAGTGAGAGGAGGGGCATTATAGCTTTCCTGCTTGAAAGCTGGAAAAAGTTATAAAGGGCACATTTGATGAAAAAGTTATATTAGGGCACATTTTATTAAAATCTAACTAAAAGGTCAAGGTGTGTTTCTTTTAGGTGTGTTAATATATCTTTCTATAAAACTAGAGATAATTTTTCTGTTTTTGTGTGTGATGTATATCTTAAATTCTGATTTCATGGGAGACAATTTAAAAAAAAAATCCATACAGAATTTTAAAAGCTAATGGTAATAATTATTTTTAACTTCTGATTTTCATTTTGTGTTTTATCAAATAAAAATAATTTTTGACATCTTAACTATATAATAGAGTCCAAAAGTAATTTAGTATTGAGTTATAAAGCACATCATATTATCAAATATGGGAGACATAAAATTTCTCTGCACTAAACTCCATAATGAATCAAATTGATTTGTTTTTGCAAAATTTTGTTATAGTTGGTGGATTCATGCGAATCTTATTGTAATTTGCAACCTAATTTATAATCTAAAAAGGAGAAAGTAAAAGGCAATTCTGATTCTTAGTGTTATATTTGAGAATTGGCAGATGAATAGAAGAGACCTGAAATTGGTAGGGAAAAATAGGAAAGATTCTTCTAACACCTTGGCCTCTCAGTTCCTTGAACTTATTTTCTACAGTGATCTTTTTTCCCGTCTTATGTCAGCCATATCTTCCTGTGGTGTTGTCATTTAATTAAAACAATTCTTAAATACTAATTTCAAGCTTCCATTTTCTGCTAATCATCTCTCGTCCTTCTAGCCCACTTCCTTTAGTATCCTAACCCTAACAATCCTTCAGCCTTATTCAGGCCTCCAATCCATTGTTTCTGCCATCTTTTCGTGATCATTACCTCTTTCATGTCCTCTCTTTCTTCCTTAGAGGGGGCAATATCCCATGGTCATTCATTATAATCACTTTCTTGCATGTAGCCTCAATTCTTGCTTCATGGATCTTGCTTGACAAAAATGCTTACCCTGGATAAATACAACTCTGTCTATTCTGTGCCTCACAGCTAAATGTGACTAGAGACAAACAAAATCATGCTGATTGGTGTATCTTTAAATTCACAACCATAATCTTTAGAGATCCCCCTAATGTTGCTAGGCAGTGATAGCATATTTACCTGGTTTATCCACACTCTCCTAAATGGCCATTTTACACTTATCTTTTCCTCAGACCTTTAAAACACCTCTCCCCTATGCTCACCCTCAGCTGATGACTTCATTTCCTATTTTGTTTCACTGATTAAATGAAGGCAATCACAAGAGAATTTCCACAAGCTTCCAAGTTGGTCTCTGTTTACTTACCTGCGTCTTATACACATACTCTTCTTTTTCTCCTGTTACTCTAGATGGCATGTCCAATCTCCTATCTAACACCAAACCTCCATGTTTGCTTCGGATTACATTCTGTATTCCCTCTGGCCTAAATCAAGGACTTCCTTCACTTTAATTCTTCCCTGCATCATCAGTTTTTCCCTCTAGTAAAGTGTTACCATTCACATTCAAACGTGATGTTATTTCTTCCGTTTTTCTCTTGATCCCACCTCCCCTTCCAGCAATCACTCCATTTCTCTAGTCCCTTTGATAACAAAACTTCCCCCAAAGAGTTGTCTATATTTGTTGTCTCTAATTCCTTTCCTCCAGTTTCTCTTGAGCCCACTCTAAGCAGGGACCTGCTAGTGGACTTTCTAATGTCACTGATGACCACATTACTAAATTCAGTGTCATGGCTTTTAAGTGTCGTCTGTGTGCACTGTCAATTTTATATCTCTAATTTATATTTCTACCCTAGACCTGTTCCCTGAATTGTCTTCTCTTCACCTCAGATTTGGGATTTTTTTTAAGGTATATTTTATTTAGGTGGTTGGTTTGATATTTAATTGGTTTTATTCTTTTATTTCTCTGACACAAGTCAGTGGATGTTGGAAGACTGAGGGGAACTCCATAATAAACTGCCTGTTAATTGCAGTGCAGAACTATGACGAGGTCCTGTCGCTGGATTCCACCATTCCAATTCCAATGCAATGGCAAATATTAGGTTCTTTCTTTATAGAGTATCAGTCTTCTCTCAATGGACTAGACAACACTGGTATTATAGACAACACTGGTATTATAGTATCACTCCTAAACAAAATTTATTATGACCAAATCAGAAAAGTAATATGATTATAATCTATCTTGTCATATGAAAGATAACAAGACCTAGAGAGAAAAATCCTGGATTACACTCCCAGCTTGGTTAGAGTCAGATTTTTTATATATAAAATGGGAAGCATTGATTTTAGTTGCCAGGGTGGTTGTAAAAATTCATTAAGCAGGAGAGGTACATTATATGTGAAATCACAAATTACAAAGCATGATTATTACAATTATTTATTCTAGTAAATACCAATAGTAATCTTTTTCATTCAACTCTCACTTGATTTTTATAACAACTCTACAAGATTACAGGCTGATTTTGATATCTCTCATTTATAAATTAGGAAATTGAGGTGTTTAGAAGAGTTTTGTGGATTGTTCAAGGTCATCAGTGAATACTTCTGATACTGAAATCTCCGTCTGACCCTCCATCTACTATAGCTTCCAATTTCTTGACAGAAATATATAAAACTTTATTCCAAAGATGCCTTCTTTTTTGGAAGCTGTTCTCTATAATGAGATTTTTTTAACAATATCTTGTAATTTGTCATTATATACTTGTTGAAGGGTATTTATATACACTATTTCACTTACTGTAGTTCTCAAGAATATTAATGAAATTTCAATGTGTGAATGAACTTTTAGTTACCGTACACTATTAATCATTTAGTAAAATGTAGATATAAAATAACATGCTTTTAAATTGTTTACTGACAAAATATTATTCTCAAGGTTTGGTGAGAGCTATATCTTAAACCATGTCTTATAAAATTTTTTTTTCTTAACTTGATTTTACTGCCACTAGGGGGTGCCTGTTAATTGAGTCTTATTTTGTATTTACGGTTTTTTTTAAAAGCTAAGAGCAGCAAAATTACCATATATGTTTCTATAACTGAATTATATTTAGAATTATTTTAAAGTAAGTAATGTTTTTCAGAAAACAGAATTTCAGGCTTTTTGAGAATTTAAGAGCAAACTCTTTAATCGTAGTCTTTATAACAGTTGAAAAGCATTTAAAAACTTTTTAAATAAATCAGATTTCACTAATTCAAAGGTGATGCAGTACCCCTATGGCACAACTTCAGATTATACTGTAAATCATAGTAAAATCAGAAGGTATGGGGACTGTTAATTATACCTGTTTCATATTATTATAGGAAAGATTCAATCTGTCAAAGATTTATTGATTACCTACTAGATGAAAACAAGCTCTGTCCCATGGGAGCTTATAACCTATTCATTAAGGTATATATAAGCTTATATTTTTATATATATATATATATATATATATATATATAGTTTATTTATTTATTTTTGGCTGTGTTGGGTCTTCGTTCCTGGTGCAGGCTTTCTCTAGTTGCAGTGAGCAGGGGCTACTCTTCGCTGTGGTGCGCAGGCTTCTCATTGCAGTGGCTTCTCTTGTTGTGGAGCACAGGCTCTAAGCACGCAGGCTCAGTAGTTGTGGCTCCTGGGCTTTGTTGCTCCATGGCATGTGGGATCTTCCTGGACCAAGGCTTGAACCCATGTCCCCTGCATTAGCAGGCAGATTCTTAACCATTGTGCCACCGGGACAGTCCCCTTAATTCATCTCTTTAAAGAAAATTTCCAACACTGTTTTGGTGTTCTGTGTGCCACTCAGGTTGATTCATCCAGTAATCACCTCTTTTCTTCATCTGCTCTAAAAGTTGGTGTTCCCCAGAGTTCTGTTTTCAGCAATCCCTCTTACTGTACATTTTCCCTGACGTCTCCTCTCAGTACTTCAATTTCCAGAAACATATATAGATGACAAGTCTCTATTTATAAACACCTGTTTCCTGCTTGCCAATGGAGCTTTTCACTGGTGTGTGTCCCATATGTAATTCAGTCACATGTCTAGAACTGAGACAATCTTGAAAAATATGTACTACTTACTGCCTATATTTTTTGTCTCAAAGGTACAATGGTACAAAATATTGCAGTGTATTCCAGGTAGGATGATAATTATTTAAAAGGTCATCAGTTTGGTATATAAGTAATTAATGCATTTATTAAGATCATTTTTGGTAGGAAGATGAGAATAGGAACCAGGTTGTAGTAGATTTTAATGGATAAGTGAGAAATGAGGGATTATAGTTACTGTTATTTTCAGAAAATTCAACTCTGAAGGGAGAGAGAAGTTGAGGGAGGAGTAGGGTCAAGAGACTGAAGAATTATTAGAATTATGAGGAGGAAGAGACAGCAAATAGGAAAAATTTGAAAAAGTGAAACCATAAAGGGCTGATGGACAAAAAGGGTGTGGGAGTATCAACTTAAGCTGCAATGACAAAATACCATAGACTGGGTGACAAACAATAGACTTTTATTTCTCACAGTTCTTGAGGCTGAAAAGCCCAATCAGGGTTCCTGTGAGATTTGGTTTCTAGTGAGAGCTCTCTTCCTGGCTTGCAGAGAGCTGGCTTCTCACTGTGTGCTCATATGGGGGGATGGGGGTAGGGGGGAAGGAGGGAGGGAAAGGAAGTTGGGGAAGGGAAGTAGAAGAGGCAGGGAGCAAGCAAGTACTGGAGTCCTCTTGGCTCTCTTCCTCTTCTTATAAAGACACTAATCCTATTGGATTAGGGCCCCACCCTTATGACTTCATTTAATCTTAATTACTTCCTAAAGACTGTTTACAAATACAGCCATATTGGGGGTTAGGACTTCAATATAAGATTTCTAGGGTTGGGGGATGCAGTTCAGTCTATAGCAGGGAGGCAGAGTGGAGTCCAGGGGTTAAGTGTTGAAGTTAGCTGGCAGGTTTAGAGACAGTAGAAAAGGTAGAAGAATAGAAGATTGGAGCAAATGGAGAACATTTCTGGATTCTGGATTTCAGTGCTGTTAAGTAATAGTTGTTGAAAAGTGTAAATTATAGATAATACTGCAGTAGAAGATAGGTAATAGTTACAAGAATAAGGATGTTAAATATGAAGTTAAAGTATTTGGTAAGTGATAATGACACAACAGTTATCATTTATGAAGACAGGCTTTTTGCCGAGCCCTTTATATATATTATCTGATTAAATCCTCACAATAAATCATAGATAGGTGTTCTTTGTCACATTTTGCAGATGGGTAAACTGAATTAAGGGTAGTGGTTAGATGATGGCAGAGAGAGAGTAGTTACTGAGAGCTTGTTTAGGTTCTTGTTTGAAGAAAGCTAGAACTACTGATTAAACTAGTCTATATTAGAAAAATATAAACCTAGATATAAATGTTATAACTTAAGGGGATAAACACTAAAAAAAAATAACCTGCATGCTTCTAGAAGAAAAATGAATAGTCAGCTATATGTTGTTTACCAGAGAAATATCTCTTAAAGAAATGACACAGAAAAGAGAAAATAAAGGGTATAAGAAATGATATTTAAGCCAAATATTAATTTTTAAAATGTAGTGTGGCAATATTAATATCACATAAAATTGAATTAAGGCAAATAATATTGAGGGACAGTTTACCAAGAAGATATGACAATTGTAACTTGTGTGCACAAAGCAGCAAAAATTGACAAAATTACAAGGAGAAATAGTTCAACCACAATTATATACAAATGTCTTATGGAAACTAATGAATTAAGCAATAAATCTTTGTAGGCTATACATTATTTGAATAACCAAATTAAGCACATATAGAACACTTATGAAAATTGACCACATATTAGAACACAAAGCCAGTATCAAAGAATCACTATCATGCTGACCCATTCTCTGGCCATTATACAATAAAATTAGAAGTGAAGTAATAATAAAAAGGTATCTCTGAGATTCTCCATACATTTGGATACTACAAATAATTTACTTCAAAATAATTTATGGGTAAAAATGAAATCATAATAGCAACCACTGGCTGTTCAGAAGTGAACATAAATAAGAGTGCTATATACTAAAACTTTGAATATAGCAAAAGTGGTACTTAGAGGGAAATTTGTAATATTAAGTCCACTAATTAGAAGATAAGAAAGATAGAAAACAATTGCATTGTATGTTCAACTTAAGAAAATAGAGAAATAACAATAGAGTAAGTCTGAAGAAAATAGAAGGAAAGAAAGATTTAAAAGCAGTAATTAATGATAGAAGTAATCAACAAGTAATAACTGCTTGAAAAATCCAGCCAAGAAAAAACGAGGGTAAGCACAAAAATATTATGTATGAAAAAGGGGACTTAACTACAGATTCAGAAGAGATTATTTGATTAATAAAATAATTATTAAATAAGTTAATACAAAACAAATAAGAAATTAATAAATTAAATTGTTTTAAAACAAAAATGTGCATGAATAGTAATAAAATAAGCATATCTTTATGGCTTATTAAAATCTGAAATTTAGTTGAAATGGAGAATTTTGCATAAACTGTCAAGTACTAAAATGAATACAAGAAATAGGTAACCTGAAAAAAAGTGATAGCCATCAAAGAAATTGAATTTGTACTCAAAAATTTCACATGCCACTTCTTCCCCCTCCCCCACCCCAGAGGATTTCCATAAATAAATTTTACACAAACTCTTCCCAGTGAGACTGCTACCTATCTTATTTTATAATGTTCATGTAGAGCTTCCCTGGTGGCACAGTGGTTGAGAATCTGCCTGCTAATGCAGGGGACACGGGTTCTAGCCCTCGTCTGGGAAGATCCCACATGCCACGGAGCATCTAGGCCCGTGAGCCACAACTACTGAGCCTGTGCATCTAGAGCCTGTGCCCCGCACCAAGAGAGGCCGCGATAGTGAGAGGCCCATGCGCCGCAATGAAGAGCGGCCCCCACTTGCCACAACTAGAGAAAGCCCTCGCACAGAAACGAAGACCCAACGCAGCCAAAAATAAATAAATAAATAAATAATTTTTTTAAAAAAAGTTAATGTTCATGTAATCTTGTTACCAAAACTAGAAAGAGATAATGTAAGAAAAAGTTGTATGTAAATCTCACTTATAACCATAGATAATAAAAATGAGTAGGTAAATTTTTCTTTGCCTTCTCTCAGCCTTACCATTTAATGACCTCTTCTTTCCCCTGTCCTTATTCCACTACCTTCAAATGGTACCTCTCCCAGCACTCAAATGGTCTAAGATGTAAATGAACCAAAAACCATAACTTGATTATGTCTCTCCCCTGCTCAAACCCCTCCATTTGCGTTTTTGCACTTAGAATAAAATCCAGGTTCCTTACTAAGGTATATAAAGGACTTACATAATCTTGTTCCTGACTTTCTCTCTAACTTCATCTTTTATCATTCTCATCTCTGGCTTGTATCTTGCCAGCCACACTGGCCTCCCTGCTCTTCTTTAAACATTCTAAGTGTGCTTCAACTTCAGGACATTTGCACTTTGCTATTCCCCTGCCTGAAATGATCTACCACTTATCAACTTGGCTTACTCCTTTACTTTATTCAGGCCTCTACTCAAATGTTACATCCTCAGATAGGCTTTTCTTGGTTCCCCTGGCTAAAAAAGCCCCTGTTATACATTCTCCCTTTATCTTACATTATCACAACAATGTATTATATTAGTAATATTAGTAATATATTCATATTTGTTGTCTGTGTCCCTCATCACAACGTAAAGCTGTAAGAAATGAGCGACTTTTTTTTTTGTTCACTGTTGTATCCTCAGCAGCTAAAAGAGGGCCTGAAACATAGTAGGTACTTAGAACTATTTGTGGAATGAATACTGTGAAGTGCTACATGCCTAAGGATGTTTGCCTCCTAAGAGAGACCAAAGGTAAGAAGTAAAGTTCTAATGGAGGGATATCAAGCATCATGCGGAACAGATATAAGATACTTGGGGAGCCAAAGATCTTACAAGTGTCCCATAAATGTAATAAAGTAGGCAATCTCCACTCCTTGACCTGAGTTTAGCCTTTTTGTCCAGTGTTCCTTTTCATTTTTCTCATCAAAGTATGGAGTAATGCAAGGAGCTCTGGCTTTATAGTGAGACACTGTTTATCCTATAACTGTCCTACACTGGTTTTGTGGCCTCAGGCAACATCTTTCTTCTCTGAGACTTAGTTTTCCTAGTATTATTTCTTATATGGCTGTCCTCTCTCCAACCAGATCCTGAGCTGCAAAGAGCAAGAGCATTCTTACTGAGCATCTCCGTCAGTTCATGAGAGTGCCGTCTATATAGAGGCCCTTAATAAACATTTGTTGTAATGAATATGAAAAGTTTCATGACAAATGGAGGGATTTAATTTTTTATCCATGCATGTGTAGTCTCTCCTTTGGCTGTTTTGCTATTTGTCAAACTCATCATAAAGTGTTTTTCAGATAAATGGAGAGTCCATCTCATTTATTTATGCAGGATGTCAGTTATTCACTCATGTACTAGATGTAGATTGAGTACCATCTTAAAATGTGTTAGGTCCTTGTGCTAGGTGTTAGGGATGCAATGAGAAACGAGACAACAAGGTACCTGGTTTCATGGAGTTTACAATATAATATGTGTAGACATGGGGGTAGGGTGGAGGGACAGGCAACAAACTATACAAATAAGATAAACCAGAAAAATTATCAGATGATAACAAGTGCTTTGCAGAAAACTGAAATAGAGTGACATGATAAGAAGTAATTTGGTGACTACTGTAAGTTGTAAGGTCAGGAAAGGCCTCTCAGAAGAGGTACTGTTTCAACTGAGACATGAATGATTGAGGAACCATTAAAGTGAAGAGCAGAATGAATAGTATTCTAGGCAAGGGAAATAACTAGTGCCAAAGCCCTCAGACCATGTATAAATATAAATGGAGAAGGTTTAGTATTTTTGGATTTGGTATTACTAATGATCACCTTGCTAGAAAAGGACTGAATGGGTGTCTTGGTAATAAAAGACAGTCTTTTCAACTTGCTTTGGTCTTATTCTAATAAGTGCTAAAAATGTCCAGCTCCATTTTAATTATATAGATTGTCTTCATTTTTATGGCAGGGTGACAGAAAATAAGGTATCCCTTATGTGTAGCTGTCCCTTTTACAAGTAGTAATTGAGTCTTGCTTTTGAACTTTGACCTTTTTATACTGGGAGGATGGTTCCCATTAATATTTCGATGAGTTCTATGAGGGTATTGTTGAGCTCTGGTCATGTAGTCTAGCATATGGTCCTCTTGTGTGGCCTCTGAGTTGTGAAGTTGCTTTTAATTCTGACTTTGAATTAGTTGCTATTTGTGCAAGCATTAGTAAATTCAGGGTGCTAATTGGGACTCCTGTGATAGTTAAGTAAAACACTGGTGTTAAAATATGTGGCCTTTTTTTTGTGCTTGGAAAACCGTTGGTGGGAAAGCAGGTGACAGTAGCCTTGAATTAGGTGAGAGTAGGATATTATATTTTCTGATGGATACTGTGGAAGGAAATTGAGGAGTAGTGAGTCAAGATATCTGAGTCCTAGCCCCATCTGAGTTCCAGCCCCAGCTCTCCCACAGAATCACTGTTTGACTTTGGACAGGTCACTCCTCTGCTCTGGGCCTCAGATGCTACCAGAAAATAAAGAGGCTCCATGACTGGAAAAAGAAACTGCTTTAGTAGCCAGACAAGCACCAAATGGATCATGTGGCTTAGACTTGAGTCCTAAGTGAGGTCTTTTACCTTTCACTCCAGATCTAAATCTTAGGACCCACATGCTCAAGTGACCTATAAAAAGAGTTATGACTGGGTCTTCAGAGCCTTAAGGACTGATGCAATAGACCTGCCTCACCAACCTGGTCACAGCAGGAAACATAGCTTAGAGAGCTCAAGGCAAACCTTGTCCAGGGGTATTTACCACAGAGGATAAAAAGTGGAAGGGAATTTAGTGCACTAGGGCATAGGAAATGGAAGAGGAAGCTGCTGGTCTCATCCCTGCCTTCTGTGAAACCTAACCTAGTACAAGGTGACCTTGTGAATAATTATAATAGTCTCTTCTTTTCTCTGGAGGAAGCAGGTTTAGAATGGGGAGAAAATGCTACAAGTATTAAAACACTTCCTTTGTGAGGAGGAGCAGCATGGGCAGAAATAGTGTTCACCCTGTAAGCAGAGGCAGAAGCTTGAAGAAAAGCAAATGAAACATTGTTCTCATGATCCTTGAGGTCTCTTCTAACCTTCTACGTTGGATATGCACTTCACTAAATCCATTAAGCCTGGTATAATTAAGGGAAAGACTGAACTATTCCTCTTCTATTTCTGCTTCTTATAACTAGCTGTGGTAATAGGTATCCAGCTGTGCTTCTAGCCTCAGTCTTAGCTAAGAGGTGACACCCTCTGGGTGGTATGTGTATTGATAGTCATACAGTTTATTTTTTTCTTTTTTGTTTTCTTTTTCCCATCTCTCCCACCCTGTACTGAGGCCATTCAAGATACTTGTTCACCCCCCATTATCCCAACTAAAAAGATAACTGAACAGTATCATGGAACTATTGTGGGGTTCACTTATTACAAGGACATTCTAAGGATGCTTTCAGATAGCTCTCATCCTACTTCTGTTTCCTCAGCACCTCACAATCTCTGCACAGATGTTAATCCTTATAATATTTTTTACTTTTTTTTAGTCTATATCCTGCTATTTCAATTTTTGGTGTTCTTAATGCAAGAGTCATATCAGAGCTCTGACTTAGAAGAAAGCTCTAGGGTATCATCTTTGGAAGGATTTAAAGCAATCATCTAATCTAGTCCCATTTTATGACTAGGGGAACTGAGGTACAGAAAGGGGAAATTTTACATATGCAAGTAAATGTTCTGAAAGGATTGGTTCATTTTTTCTTCCAAAATGCTGTACAAAACAACTTCTTTTTTGTTTGTTTTCACAAAGGATATTCATCTGTGAAAATGTTTTACCAGTGTTGTAAGTAGTACAGTATTTGATAACAATTCGATGTATCATTCTTAAAGTAACTTATCATTTCTTAAGAATAAATTAATATAATCAGTGTTTCAAGTACATTATTGTGATTACTGTTCAACTTTAATTCTTTTGAGCATTATTATTAGATTTTGTAAAAGTGAAATTAGGAAGTATTGGATTGGTAAGTGTTTCTTAATAAGGGGCTACTTGAAAAGTGGCTTATTTTAAAAAGAGGACATTTCCCTATAGTTATGCATTCTGGATGAAAGAAACTTGTCCCCAATTAAAGCATTGGTGGAGATCACAACACATCTAATTGGATTGATGTCGCAAACCCATTTATATAGTTTACTGCCTATTGATAGGTCAGTGAGTACTGAGATTAGCTTGTTAACATCACACCTCGAAAAAGAATTGCAGGTATTCTCTATGGTTGATTTAATGGACAGTCGGAAACTTGGTCACTAATTCATGAAACAAAAATCATTGTATCTGTAACTTTTGTTTCTTTTTTCGTGGTTTGTCTAGATGAATAGAATTATGTTTTGACAGTTTTGCTGTGAACTACTTGATGGATCACAATATATCACTATCACCGCTAATTACCACATTTTGATTAATTTTATATACTTTGGTTAGTACATTTTGCTGAATCCAGTATATCTCTATATTGATAAACAGTAATTATAGACATAAGGACACCTGAACTTTGAAATCGTCATGAAAATGTTGTTAAGAATTATGTGAAACCAAATGTTTGTTTATCTAGACATATTTAATTGCCAGCAAAGAAAGCAATTAAAAGTAGCTGCAGAGTAAGAGGCCAACCTTTGTTAAACGTGGTTTTAAGATTGTTACAGAACTTGTGGTGATGATAACATGGTGTCTTGGAGGATGTTAACAACTGTAGCAGAGTGTTAATTAAGAATGATGTAATCTGCAGCTCAGAATTATTAGTATCATATGTTAGTTTAGCTGGACAGGAGCAAAACCTAATTTCAGTTATGATGAGGGCTCAAGTTATATTTGTAGTGGAAAGATTAACATTTTATTTTTGTGCTGTTCCTGAGACAATTTAAAAATCCTGAATGAAATACAGTCAAATGTAAACATCAAGTCCCTAGCTCATTTACATCTGTGCCAGATTTTCAAACTGATTGCTGTTTGAACCTAATCTGTCATTGCTGGCTGCATTAGCTACTACAAACATTACATTTACATATTGATTTCGTATTTTGTTTTAGTGTAAATAATCCATAATTATAGTAAATTTGGTCTTTTGTTGACAAGAGCTCATATGACTCTGTAAGTTTAGAATGGAAATTTAAATTGCCATGTGTCATGCTTTTTAATTTAAAAGCTTGATATATCTGAAAGGATAAAAAGATCATTGTAGATAATAAAATATTCCCCAAGAGACAAAGGAGAGAAAATTTTGTAGGGCCTTTTAGAAAGATATAAATTGTAAATTATTAATGAAAAATTCAATAGCACATTCTAAGATTATTATTTATATTTTTATAAGAAAAAGTCACAATAATTTGAAAAAAATTACTCTTTTGGCTTCAATATCAGGTCATATTTTAAAAATAAAATTATTGGAAATGAACCTTCTAAACATGTTATTTTACACTGATATTTGTTTGAAATATCCAGTGCAAGAAAAGAAATAGCATACACACACAGCAGGAATGAAACAGGAGATTTTTTGATCTCTGTATTGATGTTAATATTTTACTCAATCTTAACTACATATACAACATTGATTTGAGAAATTTAATTTCACGGGCAACAGCCGTATATGTCAGTGGTCATATAGTATTATTAAGTAGCAATGGCAAAAAATCCATGGTTTCCATTTATGTTGATAAAAAGTGTGTTGTATTTTTGAAGTTAAAAATATGGGACCTATTTAATTGCCAAAATAGTAGTTATCCAATTGTTCAGGTACTTTTTATGGCTTATAATTTTTTTGTGGAGATATAATTTACATATAATAAATGGGTTCTTAAGTATTCCCCAGTTATATGAGTTTTGACAAACACTTATTGTTTTCTACAATGGATTTTAATGAGTGGAATTTTAATTTGGATGTGTATATACCATTTAACAAACAGATAGCCATTTAGTAGAAGCCTGTGCGGAATTGATGGTATCTGTTTACTTGAGTGCCGTGAATTCAGAACTCTTAAAAGCCCTTATGTTAGTCAGCTCAGGCTGCTATAACAAAATACCCTAGACTGGGTGGCTTAAACAATAGACATTTATTTCTCACAGTTCTTGAGGCTATAAAGTCCAAGATCAAGATGCTGACAGATTTGGTTCCTGGTGAGAGCCCTTTTCCTGGCTTGCAGATAGATGGCTGCCTTCTCACAGTGTCCTCACTTGACAGAGGGAGAGCCCAAGCTCTGTTCTCTCTTCTTCTTCTTATAAGAACAGTAATCCCATCATGGGAGTCCCATCCTCATGACTTCATATAAACATAATCATCTTCCAAAGGTCCTACCTCCAAATACCATCACATTGAGGGTTAGGCTTTCAGCATGTGAATTTGAGGGGATACACAAACATTCAGTCCATAACAGCCCTGAAACCCAAGTCTGAATGTGTTGTTTTTCCTAGTCTAGTTGTTTAACCTTTTTTTTTTTTTTTTTTTTTTTTATGGCATCTTCCCGGACCGGGGCACGAACCCGTGTCCCCTGCATCGGCAGGTGGACTCTCAACCACTGCGCCACCAGGGAAGCTCTAGTTGTTTAATCTTGATGGATTTATACTTTATAACAATGAATGCTTCCCCTAGAACTGTTACTGTTTTAATAGGAAGGCTCTGATTTAGCCTGGCCAAATCTTCTGCCCACTGAAGATTTAAGAGGGAATTCTTGATTCAAGGAATTGCTGAAGAAGAAATCCTTAAAATTACTGTTATTATCCTTGACGCAAGACACCCTGCTTTCTACTGTTCTACCCTATGGGCCTGCTGCTGTTTGTCAGGAGGAAGCCATTCCTCTTCTTAATCAGGAATTAATGACAGGTATATAGCTACATGATGATCAACTGATGTTTCACTACCATAATGCAATCTTAAGTTAACCTTGAAAAATCACTGTGTCATACATATTAAAATATCCATGTGCTTTCTGCGTAAGTGGATCACTTAAGTGCTCTCTCAACATGAAATAAGCAGTCAAGACAGTAAAGGCTGTTATATATATTTTCTTAATGTTGTTGCTTTCATCAGTACTTGACATATGGAGGCCAATAATTTATGGCTTTTTATGTTCTCAGGTATAAAAAAATGTCTGTAACTTCAAGTTTATTTATTGGGGCCTGTGTTAAAATTTGCTGTACACTAATTTTCCCCATACTGTCCTCCCCCCCCCAAAAAAACTGGATGGCAATATAAAATGTATTAAACTAAGTCAGTGAATTAAAATGAAGTTACTCACTAGAAGACAGATATTTTACAGATGACTTCTCTGTTCTTGATACATGCTCATAGTTAAATTGGAATGGGATCCCCCCAGGCATAGGTGGACATTCATTAGCAGAATGAATGTCCAAGACTTGTGGACAGAAAAGAAAGTAGAGAAGGGATGTTCTGCCGAAATTATTTCTAGAATTTTGTTGGTGGTTTAGATATTAATGCTTAGTTATACTACTGATAATTTTAAGGAGGTAGATTATCTATCTATCTATCTATCTATCTATCTATCTATCTATCTATCTTTTTGTAGTTCCCTCTTACATGCCTCCCACTGTCCCTCCCCCAACTTGAAAATTAAGAAACTGGCTAGGAGAATTATGAGATGGTATATGTGAAAATGTCTAGCACTTTGCCACTAATTGCTTTAAAATGTTAACATTCACTGTGTTGTGTTTTTTGCAAATAACCACCAGTTCAAAACTTGGGGACAATGTATATGATTTTCATTACATTTCAAACATTAATTTCAGTTTGTATTTGAGGGTACAGCAATGGTAAGTTTTAATGACTGTTGTCTATTTGTAGAAACAACCATCTCATTGGTAAATACAAATATTCAAACTGAAAGTAAAATCATAATAGAGAATGAAAAATTAAAAACCGGTAAGGAGAGAATAGATGTTCTGTTAAAACCATTTCTTGCATTGAGTTAAAATTCAACTGCTTTTAAAAAATTTCTACATTTGCTTACACCTTTCCTTTTCCCTCTTATTGAAGGGAAAACATGCCACTAAGGGAAACAAAAAACTTTTATATTATTTCTCATCCACGTACCTTGGTACGTACCTTCTATTCTGAAGGTCAAAGTTGAAGGAGCATGAATGATTTTGCATTTTGAAGGTAAAAGAGAGACTGCTTGAAGGTGGATGAACTGTGGCTAACTATCCTAACCAACTATTAGAAGACACTATTGTGGAGAAAATTGCTCCTAGATGCAACAACTAAGGGCTCAACATATTCTGCTAAGCAGCAGCTAGAATCAATTTCTATAGATAATATTTTAGCAATAAAGTCTTTGAAAATTATGCAAATCACCATAGTAAATTCCTTTACAGCCTTTGCCTCCTCCTTGGTCTAATTTAGGTATTCTTCCTCTGTATTTCCATACCACCTTAGCAAAAGTGGTATTAGAGCTCTTAGCAAATGGTACCATATGTGGGTTGTAGGTTTGCTTGTCTGTGCATTCCTCAATAAACTCAATGAAGGCAGAAATAAGATCTTACTGGGTCCTCTTCCCCAGTATCTGGAGGACAAATCATAAGAGTTAGACCTTAGAAGAGTTACTACTACTTATTTTGTGTGTGACATTAAGCAAGTAACTTAACATCAGTTTCCTCATCTGTAACAAGAAAATGATAATAATAAACTTCATAAAGTTGACCCAAAGCCCTTAATGCCTGATGCATAGTGGCAACTCATTAAAGGCTAGCCATTATTTTTAATGGCTAAGTGAATGAATCAGGCTGGAGTCTGAGGTTGCAGATAATAAAAACCATTCTCACAAGGAACATGAATGTGGTATATCAGCTCCAAACAAGATCTGTGTTAAAAAGAACCTTGTGAGCTTGGATAACATTAGGCATAATGTACAGTTATGTTCCATGCATCAGAAACGGTTTTACCTGGAGATTATCATACTAAGTGAAATAAGTCAGAGAAAGACAAATATCATATGATATTGCTTATATGTGGAAGCTAAAAAAGAATGATACAAATGAACTTATTTACAAAACAGAAACAGACTCACAGACTTAAAGAGCAAACTTTTGGTTACCAGGAGGGGGAGGGGGGATAGATTGGGAGTTTGGGATTGACATGTACACACCGCTATATTTAAAATAGATAACCAACGAGGATGTACTGTAACAACCTAAATGGGAAAATTTGAAAAAGAATAGATACATGTCTATTTATAACTGAATCACTTTGCTGTACACCTGAAACTAACACAACATTGCTAATCAATATACTCCAATATAAAATAAAAAAAAAATAATAAATTTTACCCTCTATCAACTCCTACAGAGAAATGAAACTAAAACATGAAAAATAACTGCCACAAAACCACCATAGACACTTTGGTTAATGTTTTACTGTCATTGTAAGATTTTATAGTATGAGTACCCCTCAAAAGTATTCTATTTTTAATAATAGACCACCTTAAAACTTACATGTAATAAAAATTTCCACTTGGCTTTGTAAAATTTAATATTCAGAGTTTTATCAGGTAAAGGTTGTTTTCTTTTTTCTGAAGAGGAAACAGAATTTACAGAGTAGCTAAGTGCCTTAAATAAGGGCCTGTATATAGTGGACACAAAATAAATAGTATTGAAAGAATTATTATTGTGGGGGTGGGAGACAAAGGTCAAACAACTAGTGGGAAGTGGAGCAGGAATTCAAATCTGACTCTCTGACTCCCAAGCAGTTTAAAGCCATAAATATTTTTTTCTTGCCAAACTTACCCTTCCCCAGGGCTCCTGGGAAATTGCAGAACTAGACTAAATTGGTGTTCTTCTAACGTAGTTTGGCAGTCAGTGCTGGTCCTGGCAAACTTTTCTACAAAGTTATTGCACAAGTCTGCCAGTCAACATCAAGAAACATATCTAAGGAACTGCATAAAGGCAAGCACTAAAGGTATTAAGCATTTGTATAGATTCATATGTAAAGATAAAGGAGGATCTATCTATATAATAATCAAGACTTCTGGAATTCTGAACTCCTTAGCCCAGCATTTGAAGCCCCCATAATGTTGGTCTTTAATGTTTTTCAAGTTTCCTCTTTCAGAAACCCTTCTTTACATCCCCTTATACTTCTTCCTTATTGCTTTCTCCACCCTTCCCTGTATTCTCCAATCTCATCTCTGCTCAAACTAGTCTATGTCTGAAATCACCTCTATTATATACTTGTCAAATTACTATCTATTCTTTTTTTTTAACATCTTTATTGGAGTATAATTGCTTTACAATGGTGTGTTAGTTTCTGCTTTTTAACAAGGTGAATCAGTTATACATATACATATGTTCCCATATCTCTTCCCTCTTGCGTCTCCCTCCCTCCCACCCTCCCTTACTATCCATTCTTCTTCATAGTACTTCAAAGTACTCTTTTTCTTCTCCACAATCCTCACATCTGTTTTAACTCTCAGAATAGTCTGTCTTGAGGTCAGTGATTATGTCTTTGATTCCTGTATTATTACAAATAAGAATCAAATAATTATAGAAAGAATGAATGAATTGTGAACTCCTAGCAGGCAGGGTCTTACTCATCTTTGTATCCCTAAAGCAGCCTAGCCATTTGGGAGATAGGATGTTGAAGAACATAGAATCAAATATAGTTTAAAAACTGGCTTCCATCTTTTTACAGCTGCATAACCTTGGGAAATTACTTAACCTTTCTGAACTACAATTTTGTGAGTAAAATGGCACTTCAAAGGTAGGCTTAAAAAATGAGAATTAGTAATTCTTTATATGGAGTTCCAAGTATGCAGAACTATTCCTTAAGTGTTTATAGGATTGCCTTGAATCACTTTTTAGTATGCTAAGTGTCAAGGGAAATACAGATGAATAATAAAGATACTTACTCTCAAAAGGCTTGTAATCTTGAATTCAGGACTTCCACACGTGAAACAAAGCAAACCATACAAAACACACTATAAATAAGTATTAAATAAGGGATATGATACAGGAATTCAAAGAAGAGGCAGTCTATAATAATACTAATGGTAGGACATGAGGTAGTCTGAAAGCTGTGCAGTATTTGGGAGGAGAGCCCTGTTTGCCTAGATGATTTCTTTTGGCTACAAAATCTATATACGGTCTGTAGTAGTCCCCCTATCCATGGGGAATACATTTCAAGATCCCCAGTGGAAGCCTGAAACCACGGAGAGTACCATATTCTACGTATAGTATATTTTTCCCTATACAGGCATACACCCCAGAGATATTGTGGATTCAATTCCAGAGCACTGCGATAAAGCAAATATTGTAATAAAGTGAGTTATATGAATTTTTGGTTTCCCAGTGCATGTAAACTTATGTTTGCACTATACTGTAGCCTATTAAGTGTTCAATAGCGATATGTCTAAAAAAAATGTACATACCTTAATTAAAAAATAATGCTGTTGGAAAAATGATGCCAACAGTCTTGCTCAGTGCAGGGTTGCCACAAACCTTCAACTTGTAAGACACACACAGTCTGTGAAGCGAAATAAAGCAGAGTGCAATATAATGAGGTATGCCTGTACATACATACCTATGATAAAGTTTAATTTATGACTTAGGCACAGTAAGAGATGAACAACAATAACTAATAATAGAAAAATTATAACAATGTACTATAGTAAAAGTTATGTGAATGCAGACTTTCTCTCAAAATATCTTATTGTACAAATATGATGCCTTTTCCATCTTAATTAAGCACTTATCACGCACTGTAGCCATAACTTTTGCATGTAGAGGTGAGACAGCAAAACTAGCACAGACTTCTTTTTCCTTCTTCATAATTTCATTGGTAGAAGATTCATTCTTACTGTTGATCTTAGCAACCTCAGCGTACAATTTTTTGTTAACTTTCATCTTTTCACTTAAAGGAAGCACTTTATGGCTCCTCTTTGGCATATCCAAATTGCCAGAATCACTACTCTTGTGCTTTGGGGCTGTTATTAAGTAAAATAAGGGTTGCTTGAATACAAGCACTATGATAGTCTATCTGATAACCAAGATAACTGGTAAGTGACTAAGGGGCAGGGTATTCTGGACATAGGGATGATTCATGGCCCAGGTAGGATGGATCAGGAGGGCGTGAGATTTCATCACTCTACTCAGAACAGCCTGCAATTTAAAACTTATGAATTGTTTATTTTTGTAATTTTCCATTTAATGTTTTCAGACTTTGGTTAACTGCAGGTAACTGAATTGCAGAAACGGAAACTGAAGATAAGGGGCGGGGGTGGCCGGGGGCAGGCTCCTGTATGTGCTGTCGACTCTCCTGCTCCGAACTCTCTTTCTTGAACCTCAACTCTTATACACAGCTATACATGATATCTCTTTTTGGATCTCTAAGAGGCACCTTAAACTTTGATATATACATAACTTCACTCTCAAATTTTCTACCTAACCTGTTCTTAACCCAGTTTTCCTTGTTAAATGCAATTCCATCTCTCCACTTGCTCCAACCACCTTGGAGTTATGTTTTTCTCTCACATTCCATCAGTAAGTTGTCTGGCTTCTACCTCTAAAATACATCTGAACCTGACAACTCTTCACTCTCTGCCTCTATAGTTAGCGTAAGCCACCATCACTTCTTGCTGGGGACTAGCCCTGCCTTGACTCTTTTCGCACTGTAGCCAGAGCAACCAGAATAATGTTGTATAAATGTACGTGTAAGTCAGATCTTAACCATTTCCCAGTGTAAAACCTTCCAATGGCTTTCCTTTGCAATTACTATAAATACCAAGTTCTTTACTGTGGTCTACAAGGACCTACATGATCAGATTCCCGCTATCTCTTTCCTACACTAGCCTCAACTTAAATGTCATTTCCTCAGGGATGTCTTCCCCAACTATTATGCTGAAAATAATTTCCTTCCCCCCACCCCTCTGCTACCTTTTTAATCCTGTTTATTTTCTTCATAGCACTTAGCATTCTCTAAAGTTACTTATTCATTTACTTGAGTATTGTTTCCTTTACTAGAATACAAGTTTCATGAAAGCAGGGACCATTTTTTTTTTGTTCATAACTGTGTCCCTAGCAACTGGAACAGTGTCATAAACATAGGTATGTGCTCAATAAATATATGTTAACTGAGTGAATGAACATGCTGTGTTCTTCCATTTATTATTTCCTAGTCTAAAAAGTGCCACCCATCTCCCTTCCGCAAATAAAACAAAAATTTAGTCCCTTCCAATTAATAAACTCTAAGGTCCTACTTATCCTTTATATTTCAATTTATATTTTTATTCTCCTCTGAAGCGTTCCCTTAACCCTTTCCCCCTCTCACTGAGGCAAAGTTAAGCACTTCCTTCTTGGTTTTCATTGTATTTTTTTTTCAATTTCTCAGTTGTATCTATTACATTATACTATGGCTGTCTACGTATCTGTCTACCCTCATTAGATTGTGAAGGTTTTCATGGACAGGAACTGTATTGTTTGGGTTGGTTTCCTTGGCATCTGGAATAATGCAAGGCATTCAGTTAATGTAGATAAATAAGTGAATCAAAATCAAAATCTTAATTCCCATGGTAGTTTTCCAGAAGGCAACATTGCTGTGTAAAATACAAAGATGAGTAAGACTCTTGCCTTCTGAAAATTTACAATTTATTCATTATTAAATAAATATTTATCTGCAGTGTGCCAGGCATTATGCTTAAGTGGTAAGGATCAAAGACAAAGGTCCCTGCCTAAAGAAACTCTATTTTATTGGGGTATTATTTCCCTTGATTTTGATCAATAATATTTCATGCTGTATATAGGTGTTTCCTAGGTATTTTGAATCTGTAATTTACCTGTGAACTCGATTGGCGACACTGGGACACACAGATTAACTGCCTAATTCTAATCTTATGTTGCATGCATATTTATCACATAGTTACATATTGGCAAAGGAGGAGTGATGAAGGCCAGAACCGTATATTTTTTTTGCTTCTAAAGCATAGCATGGAAGAGAGACTAGCACTACACTTGATACTAGCAATACAGTTTGTTCATACATAATGGCGACAGATTTTTATTTTCATTGCCGATGGTGCTTTTTAATATTGTTATAAACAAATAGAACCATGGCTTATTTTTCTTAATTGATGTGGCTAAATTCATTTATTCTTCATGTTTCTGACACATTTCTTACATTTTGGAACTTTGGCACGGTTTAATATTGCTCTGAATTCTCCAATTTCTGAATTCTCGGTATTTCTGACTTGTAAGTGAAAGCACAATTATTTTGAAGGAATTTCGGTATAGCAATTAAAGTTCTGTAGATTTCCATACTTTCTCAATTTTTACTGAAACTGTATTTCTATACCTATATGACACTCATGAGTATAAACAATAGTTTCAAATTTCTGTTCTTCCAGAACTGCTGTTTCATTTGGAATTGAACCAGAGTTTTTGAGGGTACATTTTAGTAGCATATTTGGAATTTAATATAATTGATAAATTTGCTTCTCTTGGAGAAAATACATATGCAGACAGTAGCACATGACTTGTCGAAATTCTTATGTATGCAAAGTATTTATAACTGAAGTTTAAAAACACCTTGGTAGAGAAGGAGTTAACAGGTTAGCTCCCCTTGGTTGTTCTCAGCTTGCTCTCTTGCCTTTAGGAGCTGAAAAGATGATAACATTGGGCCCGGACATGCCTGTGTGGAGGTTATGGTACTCCTGGGGTTTTTGCAGCTAACCGTAAAGCAAGCTAGAACTTGTTCATCTCAGAGTTCCTTGTTTCTCTTTCAGCCCTTTCAGTGCCCTGCAGGAGTCATTAAATCAAAACTTCATGCTGATCATCACCCACCGAGAAGTCCAGCGGGAGTACAACCTGAACTTCTCAGGAAGCAGTACCATTCAAGAGGTGAGTTATGTCTCACAGCTAAGGAATAAAGATAGCTCATTATAGCTAATGTTGACCCTGTTAAAGAGGGCTTATGTGTTCTGGTTGGAAACTCTCTTTATGTTTCATTATTGGGTTTTTAATTTTAATTAACTTGAGCATCAGTGATTACTGTAGATACATTAAATGACTTGACCTAGAAAGATAGATGTTGTAAGTGAAAGCTCTTGATAATTCTTAAAATTGTCAACTTTTAAAACTCTGCTTAAAAAAACACATTGTTATATATTTCATAGTTTTATAGTAATTATTCAGAGTATTAATTTGGAGATTATCAACAGCATGCATTTTCGAACATGCGTATACTTTATTTGAAAGGTTGCTCTCAAATATATTATTTATAGTGTGTATCCTGCCTATTTCCAAAAGGAATTGAGGAGGCTTTTCTTAAGCAGTTGAATTCCAGCCTTGGGCAGTATTCATGAGATGCTGTAGGGAACCCAGTCATTTAGCTCAGAGTATCTATTTATAGTGTACATATTTATAGTGTACATATTTTCATCAGTGTGACCAACCAGGGCCACTGTTTCAAAAAGAACCTCCCCCAAGAGAGAAGAGGTAACTTCTTGTCTGTGGCCCCACCCATCTAAAAGCTAGTAATTTATCTGCTTTGGGGGGGAAAATGTGTAAGGCTATGACAAGACTTGTGTTTAGAGACAGTGAAATGGTGATTATGTCACATTACCCCTTGTAAGTTATGAAGACAACAGTCATTGCCCACTCATGTTTTTATAAAGAAAATTAATCTTGTTTAATCTTAGATTATTTCATAAATTTTTTCTTGGACTACATTGCTTCAACCAATTACTAATGTCATATTGAAAGAACAAGTTGTTTTCACCTTAATCATTTTTCGGAAGTATGTGAATTGTTTCAGTAATGGCTGGACTGTTAATGGTTTTTCTTTTTTCATGTTTTATCAATAAATTTCAACTTCTGAATTTGACGTAAATAACTCATTACTTGAAGTTTATTTTCTCTGTTTATCGCTTGAATAGTTTGTTGACTAGTAACTAAGATCTTTAAGGTTTTTCTTGGCCCCTAATTTGAATCATAGGTTTAAACTATTTGATTTTTTTCAGGATTTTAAATATATTAATTGCCATTTCATTTATAATGTCTATAATGGATGTTCTGTTCTCTAAATTTAAAATTTTAATTCCTTGAAGAATCATTGTCGTTTTTATATTAAAAATGATGTTTAACTCTGGCCCTATTGCAGAGTTATTCTGGGAACCTCATGATTATGAAATTTAAATTATATATGAATAAAATTAAATAAGAAATTCAGTTTCAAAATAAATAACCCCAGTTTTATCAAGAACAGCAAAGATAATAAGAGGTAAATTTCATTCTGTTGTTGATTTCCTTTTTTAAGTTGAAGACTAGTATATCGCATGAAGGGTACATATAGACTGCCTTATTTTTTTTTTTTCTGATTGAAATATTTATAGCCAGAGTTTTACCTTTTTTTGTTTTTTTGCATTTTTGTTTTAACATTTCCAATTTCTATAGTTTGAGTGTGTTTCAACTTTCTCCCACAAGAGGGCAGAGAGGACTATTAAACTGATAATCTAAAAATGCCATTCAGTGTTTTCAAATTAGCTTCTCTTATATTAACAAAAAGGAGCATAATAGCCAAGTTATTGTTTGATTTACAGATAATTGGCATATTGCAGGGAGGAGACTTAATTTCACCCTTTTAAATTAAACAGGGAGATTTAAAAAGACATAAAATATTCATTAATGTTCGGTGATTATAAAGTAGTGGCATATATTTATTTTGCCTTTATTACTGTTTCGATGGGAAAATACTGCAAATATTTCCGAAATCGAGTTGGCCATACTGACAAGTTGAAATGTTTAAGCAGCGTTAATGCAATCTGCTCACACCTGATATCCTATGCAGAATGATTCAAAATGACTACATCAATTATTAAAAGAAATATTTAAAATTCTGTAAATGTGCTATTGTGTGCCACAGTTGGCTGAAACTGTTCTCTGCGTCCTGCTATTTAGATTACCAAATATGTTTTAAGCTTCAAGGACTTGAAAACAGTAAATCTTTTTATATCATTTTCTAAATGAAAAGTGTCCTGAAAATATTTTTGCAGACAAATATTCTTATGTATTTCTCAACAAGAGTTTGGTTTCTTCTTTTTTTTTCTTTTTTCCTTTTTTTATCTTTTAAAAGTTGATTTAAAATAATATTTGAAATGCTAGTTGCCAGGAAAAAAATAAATGCAGTTGTTTTTAATATCTGTTGCTTTTCTGTGGGCAGACAGGTACACATAAACTCTTTTATTCTGTACAGTTTAGAAAAGGAATGTGGATTATACTCTCTAGGCCTAGGGTCACACTCTGTAGGCCTAATCCTAAGACTATTCTCCTTCAACTTGTGGAATACCTGGAATGGGGTTCAAGGAGGACAAGGTGCTCTTATGCTACAGCCATGCAACCCACAGTGACACTTAAGTACATGTATTTTTGTTGTTGCATGATTGAAAGTCAGGTTGCAGCACAATAAAAATATAATCTTGAAATGATTTTGCAGTGTTATTTTATAAATGCTAGAATTTTTGCTATTAATTTGGAAGCTTAATGATACCATATATCCTAACTTGTAAATTAATTTTTGTCACCAGTTGCAGAAATCGTTTTTCAGTGTTGTTTAATAGGTTCAAGAATGAATTCCGACCAACATATAAGAGAAAAGGAAGAAATTTTTTTAAAAAACTGATTTTATTTTCCAGTGTAGTTGTATATTATTTTTGTTGTAGGTGGGAAAAAAAATACCATTTTCTGGTATTTTTAAAAAGCCTTGCATTTCTAAAAGAAAGCTCTTGTAATATTTTCCCCCCAGAGGGAAAGTTCTATTAAACGAAATAGGATTGACAAAGGCACTATAATTTCAACTTTTAATTAACAAAATATATTTTTAAAAATACTGACTTAGAAAATAGAACTTAGCTGCAGTTTGAATTTTAAATAACTCTTCAGTGACCATATGTTCATGCAAGTTAGTGGTGATAAACCGATAGTTGTACAAGTGTTTGTTCATTCTGTCTCTGTGGTCTCTTGCCTCACAATGCATGACTTATAGCCTTTGGGTGCTCTAGACTTTAATTTAAGCTAGTTAGATATTGAGGTTATTTTTTTTAAGCTCTTTACAAATCCTTCCACTTACATTATCCTCCTACTTGAGGAAAAGGCAATGATAGTATAAAAAGGTCAGAATGGAGGGTTGCAAGTAGTCATAAGAATAAAAATCCTTTCCCTTTTTCCATTATGACAAAATAGTTTATAAAAATTATCAAATAATGTAACAATAACTTTGTGACGATCTCTCTTTCTACCTTTTTGGATCCTTAATTACCTAGTTGACACACTTTAAATTAGTGAATTTCCCTGAAAATTTAAACAAGCTTACCTTATTTTAATGAATTTCTACACTGAGAATTTAGATTTTCAAACAGTTAATTGTACAGATTTCAGTAATTCTGATTTTTAAAGATCTGTGGCTACAAATGCACTTGGGATTGGTTAAATTAGGGGGAAGAAAGATTGATTTGCCTACTTCAGATCCTAAACCCAGGTGTGGAAAAGGAAATAAAGTCCCTGAAATCAAGCCAACTTTTCTTGGAAACTAATTCTTTGTTGTCATCTTACTATTGCAAAAGCTCCTATTAGACAAAATATCCACTTTTCTTTATAGATGTCATACAAACTTAAGGAATACACACATGACCCGGAATAACACTGATAAAAAACCAAACTATTTTTGGTACGGAATCATGGAGTATTCCTTATCTCTTACAGCGAGAAGCACTATGAAGAGCTATTGGAATTATTTAAATCCTTTTCTGAGTTTCACTTTACCCTAGAATTCTCACCGTTCTTATTAGTGTTTATTTAGTTCTCAATGGGAATTAAAGGGAAAAATCGACAACCTATAAAGATATATCTTGCATGGAATAGTAAAACATTTCACTACTAATACTAGCAGTTGTTAAGTGGGAAGCCACTAGTTTTGAATTAGCAACAAGAAGTGAACTAAATAAATCATACCAGTCCTTAAAAATAACATTGGCTAAATAATTGTGAAATCATGAGACTAATTCTGATGCTGCAAATTTGAAACTCCTGTTGGGTTTTTTGTGTCTATTTTTCTCTTGCTACTTACTCAACTTGCTTGACTAATACATATTTCAAACTATTCTCCTTTAATGCTGGATGTTGTTAACAGTACATTTGTAGTCTTTTACAGATTATACTAAAGAGCAATTTTCTAGTAGTGGGTTGACTAAAACTTCTTAACTAACATGCCCTTTCTGTATATGTTTTACGTATAGTTTGTTTGTTTATTATTTGGTTTGTTTGTTTTCCAGTATGGAGAGGGTGGGGGCTGCTGGCACAGAACTGAAGAGTAGAGAGATAAGAATGTGCATATGCAATAGGGTAAATTAAATTGTGTGCTTATTTAATTAAAAGTTTACGTGGTTTATTTTTACTGTAAGATGAATGGCATATATAAGCTCAGTTAGAATGAACCCATTTTAATTAGCATGTATCATAGTTTGATTTTTAAAAATTTGAAATCACAAATGACATCTTAGGCAGAATGAAAGAGAGAGAATTTCTTAAGCAACTGGGCAATGAATTTGAGCCTTTTTTCAGCTTTCAGAAAAGGAGACTATGAGTTTCTTTTGCACGTATATAAGTTTCAAGTTGCACTTTGTTACTGAGATCTGTTGAAGTTATACCACTTCACATGAATACATCAGTAATGATCATTTTATAAACTTTGAGGTTTTCTGTGATGCTTAATAAATTATCCCCTTAGGAAATAAATTTAAGTAATATTTACAGTGCAGCTATTTGGAACTGACAAGTCTTTCTTTCCCTCTGAAAGTATTTTAGAATAATCTCTATTGGACATTTTTTTTTTAGCCATGTAAGTATTTCTTCACCTACATTTCAAGAAAGTAGAAACAATGATATTTTGTTAAGAGTTGACGGTGCTTTAGACCTTTGTTACTTGAGATATGTGTATCCTAACAGCTTCTTGGCCGACTGTATTTCATAATCTGTGATTTGTATGTTGGTAGTTTTAAAATGCCTGGGTTAAGAGATATTATGTTCAGTTATCAGAAACTAATAAACATAAGACATTTTTATATGCAAGAAAAGGCAGAGAGTAAATAATTGCACTGGTGACCAATACTGTAATAATCCTGTTTTACAATATGCACTTGACAGGTTGTAATAGTGCTAATTGAAGAGACTAATTCACACTTGCTTCATTCTATTCAAAGGCAAAATCAGCAGCTTGTTTTGCTTTTGACCAGATGGTCCTCATGAACACCTACTGTGCACTTTAAGTGCTTTACTAGAATTACAAAGGCTGGGGGCTGCGTTCGACTCCAAATGATTTGAGGAGTGAGAGGGAGAGAGAGAGAGGGGGAAAAAAAACCCTCTGTGCTCAATGGATTTGGTGCAAGTAAATTAATTCTAGTGGACCCATTACACATTGAGCCCCCTTTTCAAAGCTCTGAGCCTCCTCGCTTGCTCTGTAGCAATGAGAAAGAGAAAGAGAAAGGCAGATTACTGCAAACAGAAATAAAAAAAAGGGGTATGAAAGGGAGAAAAGAGGCCTTGAAGCCTTTCATATCATTTGAGTTTTTCAAGTGCGTTATTTTTGGGGAGGGTGGATATATGAAAAGCCAATTGGAGTTTTTTTTGTTTTAAAGTGAGCTATTTAAGCACCGTGAATATAGGCGCAAGAGCAACAGTTGACTGAGTTTACTGTGGTGAAGCTTTGTGTTCGAGGATGAATCAAATTCATTATATTCAACTCTTTGTGTTTTAACATGAATGTAGGGTTAGTTTCACAAGACTGTGTCTGTTTAGGATAATTATAATTTAATATTTTCCTTTCATAAAGTTATCACTGTAGATGTCTAAAATTTTAATCAAAGCAGATTTTGTACACTGACTTTGAAGCACCCTGACAGTTTAAAATTCAAAGGAAAGCTTTTTTAGTTTTCAAAAGAAAAGAAAGGCTCATTCTAATGGCATCGAAGCAGAGATTATTATAACTAATTAGAAGTCACACATCTGTTAGCTTTTGGTTTGTGACTTACTTATGTATTTTTTCAGTAAAATATATACTTTAAAAATATATTGCTGTTATTGAGTGAACCCAAAGGGATAAAATGAACTTAAAAGAGAACCACTTATTCGAGCCAACCATTTTTCCAGATCTCTACATGTTCCCATAAAAATATGTAATGTATTTAAGTCCGTTAAATGTAAATTGGAATTGCGTAATGAATAACAAGTTCAAATGCACTTCCAAACAAAATGTTTTTGCACAGTTCTTGTTAGCATGATTCTGATTATTAACCAAAGTTATTATAAAAATAACAAGAAAGTATAAGCAAATCCAGTTTGTGTAAATTTATAATTATTTCTTATCCTTAAAGCTGTTTGTATATAATTTGGAACACTGACACTGTAAAATGATTAATTCTTATTCTTAGCTTATGTAAAATGATTAATTCTTATTCTAAGCTTATGTGGGTTAAAATACAAGGGATCCTATCTAGGAATACATGTCAGTTATTTTGTATGTTTTTATACTTTCAAGTATAATTCTCTTGTGATATATTTTTGTTCCATGGTTTACTTTTGTTTGATGACATGTATTATTGACACTGTAATTCAACTTTATTTCAATTACAACCATTAACAAAGAATACAACAAAATCATACCAATAGTATTATATGACTTAAGGATAATTGTAAACATTTTACAAAAAATGAATGTCTAGAATTTATATTTTTGGCATAATGCATCAATATGCTTTATATGTCAACATGTTTTAATTACATTTTAGAAAATAAAATATAGAAATACAAAGACAACCACAAAAATATTTAAAGTTTTACTTCTCAAAGACTTTTAATGAAGAGGATAGGATAACATGCCTTCTTTGATATTTAAATTAAATTTAATTAACTTCCTATTAATGTGGTCATTACTTTGGGACTTGTTCATTGAAATATTCGTTGTGGGGTGGGGAGGAACATAAGGGGAATCCCCAGACCTTCAACTAACAAAATATCCGATGAAATTTATAAGCAATGAGGTGTTAATGAATTGATATCCTCTGGGAAAAGGGGATTTCAAGAAAAAAATCTGATTAGGAAAAACTTACTGAAAATAATTTTTTGCAGTAGATATTTAAAATAAAGACTACTAGATTCTCTTTCTTGTAGGTACCGTAAAAAACTATCTTTAAAGCCAGAACCTCAATTAGCAGAAGTGGATTGATCATGACCATGCAGTCGTTTATTTAGGTGCGGCTGGTTCTTTGGTTTCCCACACACAGTAGTTGGAGTGTTTGTCCTCATGAAGAAGAGTTTATTTCAGTATTAAAATATTAACCCCTAGATTCCTGAATGTCAGAGGCAAGGTTCTCTTTTATAGGGTAAAGGTTGGAAAAGGCTGCCGTTTCTTTATAGACCTTGATAAGTACCACATTACTTAAGCTGAGAAATGTTTTAGCATTTAACTATCCTCTAGCCATAAAATAAGAATTATATAACCTCCCCATTTTTCTCCCCACCCCACCCTCCCCCAGCAAAAACATAGCAAAAACAAAGAAGGAAGTAAATCAAAGGATGGGTAGGTAAATGAATATAAAATGCTCATAAACATAAGCTAGACTAAGACTAGGTATATTAAGATAAGGCCTGCATATAGAAAATATTTACATGTTTATCCTTATATACCAAAGATTATTTGTCTATAACCTCTTAAAACATGTGTATGGTAATTTTTCTTTTGTCTAATGGGTTTTGTGTATGGCCTAATACTATTTAGTCAAGCAGTTATTCTTTTTCAAACATATTTATTTTGGCAAATATGCTTAAAATTTTTTTATTGCTCAATTTAGGGCTGTATTACCTTATTATTACCCTCAATGTATTCCTTTTATTATTTTCTTAAACATTTTTTTTTAAAGAAAAAAGACTTTAAAAGCTCATAGTAAACATTTTCTCTAAATGACAAAATGTATTCCTTGCTTTGTGGTCATTGCGTGACCAGACAGTAGAGTACTGGATTGTTTTAAGGTTTTTACAGCTGCAAGGCAAAAGCATCTGCTCATTGCAAAGCCGGCATTGTTTAATTTTGACACTGACTTTTCCATGTGTCTTGTACCAAGGACTGGATTAGATGCCACTAAGATGAAATTTGTTTTAAGTTGCTCCCAAAGTGCAGCTGTTCCCATATACAGCCTGATAGCTTAACCAAAACAGACAGACATAGGATCAATCAGAATATTTGTACAGGGTCACCTCACGAGGCAAGAGAGGCTCAGAGGAAGAATGTTAATGATATTATTTATCATGAATAACTGCAAAATTAGTTTCCAGGCTGATTTAGTGTATGTAGAAGTAGCCCCCTGCCTGCTTTTTAGGGCAATAGAACCATTATTAAATATTTAGCTTTTAAACTGGAATATAATGGTCAGATAGCAAGTTGCCTATGTGTGCATTAGGCACTATTCTTCTGCAGTCAACTGCAAGAAAAATGGTCAGTTTATTGGTCACTGAAGTAGTAATTCACTGAAAATAAAACTCAATCTAAAATGCCGCTGCTAAAATCTTGAAAAGTGGACATTTTTGTAGAATGGTAATTTTTCTTTAATGTTTCAAGTGAATGAAAAATGAAAGAGCACCTCACTTCCTGGGTTTCCTAGGATTGTGTGAATTTCTACCCAGCTGGTCCAAATTGATTGATACAGGGCCAAATATTTGTCTGCCTACATTTCAAAGTCTATAATTTGCTAATGAATTGTGGTAATAATCTTTCATCATACATGAAAGATTTAGCCAAACAATTTGCTAAGTATGTATTTTGATCATAAAATTTTTGGACTTATACCAAGCTTTACATCTATTTTACAGCTAATGCATGGGGGTGGAGGGAGAGCAGGGGGAGAAATAATACTGAACATGGACACTAGATGGAAAAGGATGAAGGAAACAAGAGGGAAGAAGGTACTTTGGAAAAGAATAATGCCGGGAAAGTCCTATGAGTGACAGTGGAAAACAAATTAGATTTGCACATAGAGTGCAAAATAGAATTTTTAAATGCCAGCAGAGTTGTAGTCTTCAGTGTCTAGAGGTATGGTATCCATGAGGATGAACACAAGGAAGAAATCTTTTCCTTTTTAGCTACGGCTATTACACACATTGATTATGGAGTAATTTGCTAGAAATTTATGCTAGAAAAGTCAGATGCCCACAAATTAGAAGTAATTGAAGACATAAGAATAAAAGCCAGATGTTTGTTGGGGTTGATTTAGAGACTTTGGGGGGGAAAAAAAACAGTGAAGAAATAAATGTTATTGGAACAATTTCAGAAGAAGATGAGAGAGGATCCTCCTAGTTAACTCCTAGGAATGAATAGAAATGGCGTAGGCATCCAAGAGAATATTTTCTCTCTCCAAGACAAAGACCATACAAAGGGAGATGAAGCTTACTTATATTTTTGAGGGGATATTTAGGATTAAATAACCTGTATTTGAGAAAGCACAAACTTTATTTATGTATGTTGGGAGGGCAGCATAAGTTATACTCCACATGAAGTCAAAGATTAAACTATGGAGTGAGAGGACAAGAAAATGTTCGAAATAAGTCTCTTGTACGTGTAATTTCTCTTTCATAGTTAGAGATCAAGGAACCATGACTTCCTATTTGACTGAAATAATCTAAATTGCTTTCAAGTTGTCTATGAGGAGAATATTTAATGATACTGATAAAATTTTTCTTGCTTTGTGAGCAGGGAGTTTAAAAAAAAGAAAAGCAGGTAGCTAATAGAGAGAGAAACCATATTATAAAAGGGACTGAACCTTCCATTTTGTAGATTTTAAAGATAAGCAGCTCTTGAATTTTTATATACCTGCTATACCTCCTGAATATGTCACATTTCCAGTCTGTATCCATTTATGTAAATCTCTTTTTGTTCTCTGATAGAGATAAGCTTGTTCTAAGTGTTAGTACAGTGATGGAAACTCTTAAAGTATTTAGGAAAGTTAAAGTTCTATATGTCAAGCTTATTTCAGATGAGTTGAAATCTTGTTTTACACACTTTCTTAGCCTCTTTCCCTCTGTCTTGCTGACTTCTTTTTTCTATTTTATTTAATACTTGTCATAATTTTTTTGTAAGTTGTATTGTTATCATATTATGATAGTTACTGAAGTAAATATAGAAGAGATCCAGTAATCATTATGAAGGGAAAAATATTCATCAACATTATATTTAAATAAATTGTGAGATAATTAGTAAGATTCCTGATTCTCTTGTTAATAATTTTATAAAAATTCCATTTCAAAAACAAATATTAGAGTTATAGATTATGTATATAAAATTCAAAATATGTGGGTTGCCATTTGTTTCTAGTCCTTTTGGTGTTCTGTTATCAAAA
Organism: Physeter macrocephalus; assembly: GCF_002837175.3. Lineage (NCBI taxonomy): Eukaryota > Metazoa > Chordata > Mammalia > Artiodactyla > Physeteridae > Physeter > Physeter macrocephalus. The sequence continues at coordinate 142,224,955 of NC_041217.1, forward strand.
GCACTTTACATTTACACCCCTGCCTTTGCCTGATGAAAATGTGAAATATTTTCATCTAAGAGGTATACTTGTAATATCTAATAATAATAGAATATCAGTGAAATATCAGTTCATTTCTTTCGAATTAGGAGATGTTTCCCTTATACTTCACATTGTAAACAAGAGAATCTTAAGGTGTTTTTAAAGGCTGCTATTTTCTTACAGGTAAAAATTTTTGTGATGATAACAGGTATACCCATGGATCACTTTGCTTGGAATTAGAAATTCCAGAAATACAGTAAAATGTCTTAGGAGTCCTAGTTTCTACTGGTAATTGTAATTTCAAATATTGTGACCCATTTTTGTATGTAATGAATGGAGCAATGTATGAAGTATCACTCTAAAGTACATGTGATTGATATATTGACATGCATACATGTCATAAATTTAAATGAATGTTGCTCCTTCAAATCAGTCATTTCTGTTGTTGATATACATACCCTCTGTTGCTCAACAGTTACTCTGAATTTCCAGGAACTGGCTCTAGAGACTATGATGTGGGGTTTTTTTGTTCTGTTTTGTTTTGTGGAATAACCTCACTTATGGCCTGTCTTTGTCCTGTGACGAGGGGAAACTGATTTGTTGAAACTGCCATAAGTAATTTGAAGCCAAAAGTTGTGAGCCAGGTGGTTATTTAATCTGAGTGGTCAAATTTGTGGTTATTCAGGTTAGGTGTCTCTTTGCTGAGCTCCTCCTCTCCCTGTGAACATGTATCTGTCAAAGCATTTACCACACTCATTTGCAATTATCTGTTTACTGATTTATTTCTCCTGTTAGACTAAGAGCACCTTAAGAATAGGAAAAGTATTGAATTTATCTCTTTGTTTCTAGGCCTTTCACTGAATTTGTCACAGAGTAGGTGCGCTTAATGAACGACTGAACTAAAAAAGAAGAATCTATAAATCAGTGAGATTATTTGTAACTTAGAGGCATTTGTAAAAGTGAAGTTATCCAAGTATGTCTGAATATTTCAAGCATTTCAAGTATTAATGTTGACATGAATATGTACTTTCTCAAGGGGATTATTATGAGAGGAATCTCTCTGATTTGGCTTCATAAATTCTCATTTGTTAAAAATGAGGCTGAGAATAGGTAGTTTGCACAACAGTAAAAAATAAAACTCCTACTTCAAGGTAGATTTATGTTATCCTTAATTTGTAGTGTCTGCCGGGTAACTTCTTTGTAGTTTCCCTTCTAAATGAGATTGTAAAAATTGATTTAAACATTTTTTTTAATCGATAAAAACTGATTTTTAAAAAATGTTTTCTGAATCTCGGGATGCAGTGTTACAGATTTTAATCAAACTAACAGTACTTCTCAATTGGCAATTAGTTAGCTTGTGGTAGTGGAAAGATTATTGCACTATGGTATAGGGAATCTGAGTTCTAACCCCCTGCCACTAACAAGCTATATGATTGTCTAGCCTTGAGTGGCCTGATATTTCTTTTTCATTTGTTTGGCTTTTTTATAGTGTAGAACTGCAGAAGCTCAGTTTTTGCTAGTGAAAATATAAAGTGTCTTAGAACCTTAAAATATGCATAAAGTCCCTGTGTCCCATTGAACCTATTAGGCACTTCTGTTGCAGCACTTCTGTCCTTTTATTTGCTTTGTGTTTGTTTACCTTATCATGGTAGGCTCCTTGAGGGCAGGATCGCAGCCATTTAATCTTCATATTTACAGCACTAAGCCTAGTGGCTAGCACCTTTTAAATGATTGTTGAATGAGCAAATATTTACATGAGTCAGCATCCAGTGGTTGAAAGGAAGTTTGGAAACCTAGATTCTAATATCTGATATTATGCTCTCTACATATATGGGTTTGGGCAGTTCATTTAACTACTCTGGGTCTGGGTCATCTATGAAAAAGAGCAAATGATTTGCAAGAATTTTTCTGGTTCTAAAATTTGGTGATTACATGTGAATTTAAAAATTTCATATGTGCTTCAAGTCAACCTTGTGTGTGGGAGGTGGAGGGAGCAAAGGAGAAAACTGGTCAGTAGGCAATAACTGTGTATGTAAATATGCATATTTGTCACTGTGGAATGTAAATATCCCTTTATTCATTAAGGTGTTATTTAAGAGGTTTAAGGTTGAAATAGAGACCTCTGTTGCCATGATGTTTGAACTTCTATAATTAAGATTTTTTTCCTGAATAGTTTTATTTTTATCTTAAAGTAGACTTTTACCTTTTTAAATACATATGATGCAACAAGACTTTAAAAGTGAATTGTGCAAACATAGCAAGTCTTTCTAATATATAAGAAGAGTTTTAAAATATTGAGATACAGTAAAAGTAAGTGTTAGTAACTTGATGTCATTAACTTCACTTGTGGTAAGTGAATTAAAATTCTATGTGAATATCAAGGCTATGGTACTGACATAAGGATAGACGTATAGATCAGTAGAATAGAATTAGAAGTCCAGAAATAAACTCCTTACCCTCAAGGTCAATTGACTTTCAGCAGGATTGCCAAGACAACTCAGCATGGAAAGAATAGTCTTTTAAAAATATGGTTCTGGGACAGCTGGATATCTACATGCAGAAGAAGGAAATTGGCTTATTCCTTTACATCATATATAAAAATTAACTCAGTTGGATCAAAGACCTGAATGAAAAAGCTAGAACTATAAAACTTTCAGAAGAAAACATAGGAATAAATTTGTGACCTTGGGTTAGGCAGTGGTTGCTTAGATATGACACCAAAACATAGGTAACAAAAGGAAAAGTAGGTAAATTGGACTTCATCAAAATTAAAAACTTTTGTGCCTCAAAGAGCAACATCAATAAAGTGAAAAGACAACTCACAGAATGGAAGAAAATATTTCCAAGTCATATATTGGTAAGAGACTTGTATTTGGAATATATAAAGAATTCTTACAACTCAAAAAGAAAAATAAACTAATATTAAAATGAGGAAGAGGTTTGAGTAGACATTTCTCAAGAGAAGATATGCAGTCAGTAAACACATGAAAAGTTGCTCAACATCTTTAGTCATTAGGGAATTGTAAACCCAAACCAAAATGAGATACCATTTCATACCACTAGGATGGCTAGAGTAAAAAAGATGACAGTAACAGTGTTGGCAAGGATGTTGAGAAATTGAAAGCCTCAGACAAGCGGGTATGTAAAATGATACGGTAGCTTTGGAAAACAGTTTGGCAGTTCCTCAAAAAGTTAAACATTGAGTATACTATATGACCTAGCAATTCCACTCCTAGATAGATAGATAGATAGATAGATACACACACACACACACACACACACACACACACACACACACACACACCAAGATAATTGAAAACATATGTCCACACAAAAATGTACACGTGAATATTTATAGCAGTATTATTCTTTTTTTTAATATCTTTATTGGAGTATAATTGCTTTACAATGTTGAGTTAGTTTCTGCTGTATAACAAAGTGAATCAGCTATATGTATACATATATGCCCATATCCCCTCCCTCTTGCGTCTCCCTCCCATCCTCCCTATCCCACCCCTCTAGGTGGTCACAAAGCACTGAGCTGATCTCCCCGTGTATAGCAGTATTATTCTTAATAGTCAAAACATGGTAACAGCTATCCATCAAGTGTTGAATGGATACACAAAATATGGTACATCGTAAATGGAATATTATTCAGTCATAAAAAGGAATGAAGTACCAACACATGCTAAAAAATAGACGAATCTTGAGAAAATTTTGCTAAGTGAAAGAGCCAGACACAAGGAAGGCCTTGTATTGTGTGATTACATTTATAGGAAATGCCCGAATAGGCAAATGTATAGAGGCAAAAAGTAGATTAGTAGGGCTGAAACTACTCTGTATAATACTATAATGGTGGATACATGTCATTATAAATTTGTCCAAACCCATAGAATGTACAGCATCAAGAGAGAACCCTAATGTAAAATATGGTCTTTGGGTGATAATGACATGTCAGTGTAGGCTCATCAGTTGTAATAAATATACTACTCTGGTAGGGTATGTTCATAATGGGGAAGGCTATGTGGAGGCAAGGGGTATATGGGAACTCTGTACCTTCTGCTCAATTTTGTTGTGAACCTAGAGCTTCTCTAAAAAATAAAGCCTATTAAAAAAATTTTTTTTAAGTAGATTCCTGGTTGCCAGGGGCACTTGGCTGAGTAGTAAAGGGGAATGGGTCATGGCTGCTAATGAGTATAGTTTTTTTGGTTGTTGTTTTCCTTTGTCTTATTGTTTGTTTTTTATATTTCATTAATAATAAACCACTAGGTATGCAACACAATGCATTAAAAATACTAGATATTTAAATAATTGTGTATTTATTTATATGCAGCAGTTTTCATAATGAGAAATATAATGTAATTTAAATGCAGCACAGTGGTCTTCATATGGGTACCCATAGAATGTTTAATAAATTAGGAAAGTCAGTTTAAATCTTCATGTTTATTTGTGTACACATTTGTTTTTGTGTGCATATCTCTCACTACTTAAGCAAATTTTCAAAGTTCTAAAATATTTTTGGCTTTCTAAAAAATACCTGAATTTGCCATAGATATGATTTTTCCATGGTTTTAGTAAAATTTACAAAACATAAAATTTATCATTTTAACCATTTTTGAGCAAATAATTCAGTGGAATCAAGTACATTCACATTGTTGTGCAACCATCACCACTATCCATCTCCAGAAATTTTTTCATCTTCCCAAATTGAAATCCCACACCCATTAAAAATAACTCCCTGTACCTCTCTCCCCTTTAGCCCCTGGCAGCCGCCATTTACTTTCTGTTTCTATGAATTTGTCTACTCTAGGTACCTCATATAAATGGAATTATATACTCTTTGCCCTTTTGTGACTGGCTTATTTCACTTAGCATAATGTCTTCAAGGTTCATTTATGTTATAGCATGTGTCAGAATTTTTTAAGGTTGAATAATATTCCATTATATTTTTGTACCATATTTTGTTTTATCCATTCATCCACTGATGAGACATTTGGGTTGTTCCACCTTTTAGCTATAATGAATAATGCTGCTGTGAACATGGGTGGACAAATATTCAAGCCCCAGCTTTCAGTTCTCTTGGATATTTACCCACAAGTGAAATTTTTGGATCATATGGTAATTCTGTGTTAAATTTTTGAGGTACTATCATACTGTTTTCCACAGTGGCTGCACTATTTTACATTCCTACCAGCAATGCACAAGGTTATTCCAGGATCCTCACCAACACTTGTTATTTCCTGTCTTTTTAATAATAGCCATCCTAGTAAATGTGAAATGGTATTTTATTTGGGTTTTGGTTTTCATTTTCCTAATGGCTAGTGATACTGAGCAGGCATCATTTCATGTGCTTATCGGCCATTGTGTATCTTTTTTGGAGAAATATCCATATAAATCCTTTATCCATTTGGGGGGAGTTTCCTTTGCAATGATGAAAATATTCTGGAATTCATTAGTGATGATGGTTGTACAAGTTTGTGAACATATTGAAAATCACTGAATTGTACACTTAAAAGTAGTAAAAATGTAAGCTAAACAAACAAACAAAAAAATGGATATGGAAAACTGAGAGCTTATGAGAGTGCTACACCTACAAAAGGAAAAATTGTACCAAAAAGGAAGATTAAAGAATTGGGGATGATGCCACTAGGATAAAGTATATAAGAACACCAAGTTTCAATTTACCAATGTTTGCCAAGAATTTAAAGAACTCTTTTTGAGACAAGTAACTAGATTTCCCCCCTTTCTATTGAAGTTAAACCAAGAGAAAACAGACTTGGTAATGTTGGAGAGAATTTTTCTTGAGTTTGATATTATTAAGCATTGGAGAGTTTTATGGAATCACATTTCATAAGCACTTCTGTTAAATATTTAAAAGGGAACAGATTCTTACTTTGTTTCTACTTGATGGCAAGTCTATTATTGCATGACTAGAATAATATCCCAAGTGGATTAATACCATTTTTTTTTTTTTTGGTGGTAACGTTGACAGAGGTACTATTAAACGGTACTGATGACATCATCATATGAGTTTCTGTGATTTAATTTTGCATAGTGCTTCTTTATCAGTATTGTTGTTGAAGCATATTTGAGCATGGAATGAATACTTTGTATGAAGAATAAAGATATTAATTATTAGTCTGTTAAAAACATATTCTCAGGGGCTTCCCTGGTGGCGCAGTGGTTGCGCGTCCGCCTGCCGATGCAGGGGAACCGGGTTCGCGCCCCGGTCTGGGAGGATCCCACATGCCGCGGAGTGGCTGGGCCCGTGGGCCGTGGCCGCTGGGCCTGCGCGTCCAGAGCCTGTGCTCCGCGACGGGAGAGGCCACAGCAGAGGGAGGCCCGCATACCACACACACACACACACACACACACACACACACACACACACACAAAAATATTCTCTGTGGGATATTATTATCTATCATCTATAATCTAGTAGAGGCTCATTAAAAACTGGAATGGTTTTTATTTCACAGTAATTTGGATGAATTTCTTTTTTTTTTTTTTTTCAATTCAGATTTCCCCAGTTTTATTTGGACTTATTTGTGTGTTTCTTTTCTTTTTTTCAGTAGTGTAATTAGTTCTAATTTTTATTTTATATTGGAGAGTTGATTAACTCTTAGTAGGGTTGATTAACAATGTTCTGTTAGTTTCAGGTGTACAGCAAAGTGATTCAGTTATACATATTCATGTATCTGTTCTTTTTCAAATTTTTGGATGAATTTCTGTGGAGACTTTTCTAGTCAGTGTTATTCTGGCTATTAACCTTAAAGTTGTTGATAGCTTCATTGAGGGGAAAGAGGAGGAAGCTTCACACTGGGTTAGTGTTTTATACTTTTCAATTCCCCTCCCCCTGCCATAGTTCATTTGATTCTTATAGGCTCTACTAGAGTCAGGCCTGCTGCATATGGCTATGCAGGTTGAAAATGGCGCCTCCTGAAAGCTGTGGTCTTGATGAGCATGTGAATGTGGGACTTGATGGTAACTCTTCCTGCTATATAAATAGAGATACTGATGCAGATTGTAGGTAAGTGGTCTCCAAGAGTCCCCAAAAAAATCACTGCTTTTTCCCATTGTATGATTTGTAGTGCCTTCAGTGATTCCATTTCCTAAATCTTTAATCCATTAACGAGGTCTATATTGAAGAGTAAACTACTTCACCCTCCTTTTGTCTCTACATAGACTCTTTCCTCATCTTTAAAGTTAGCATAGTGGGAATATTACTTGCCTGACAGGTATTTAATTGTGAGAATGAAAGTGAGACAAATAGGTGAATATAACTTTATTAGCTCTAAAATATTTTTTATAGGAGTTATTCTCACTTCTTTCCACATACCTTAGATTTTACTAAATGATATTACTTACTTGTCTCTGAACACACCCCACCATTTTTAAAAAGGTTCCTTTAACTCTCTTCCTTCTGCTTGACCCTTTCTCTTCACACCATTCAAAGACCCCTATATGTTTCAGGAAGACCATACTTAGCTGATACATCCTCCAGGAAACCTAAAATCCTCTGCCCTATTATAAATGTAACCTCTCCTTATCTCTTGATTTTGTCCTCATATGCCAGAAAGTGTTATATGTGCCTCATACACTCTACATTTAGTTGTCTTAGCCCATTGTCCAGCCTATATGCTCTTTGAGAAGAGAGGGATTATACTACATCTTCTGATCTTTATATTCTCTCTATATAGAACCGAACAGAATGCTTTTAGAATAGAAGAAAAGGTATTTGTTGAAATTAACTGAGATATTCAGGAATTTTGTGAACCTGATAAACTGTTGCTAGCTTGAAATCGGCCACAGTGAGAGTATTTACACCATGGAAATCAGCAGACTTTTCAAATCACAGCTTTTTGTTTGGAGAGCCGATTTATTAGCACACTACTGGTTGTGTCTCTACCCCCAGTAGATGGTGAACTCTTCAGGTTCATCTTTGCCTCAGTGCCTGGACTGTGATAGGAAAGCTCTTTGCTGAATTAATGAATAAATAAATGATTGAATATATCAGCTGCCTTATTCCTCTGCTGTCTGACTTCTGCTGGCAGAAACTAAATTGTAGAATCTAATGTATTTTTTGAGACCAAGTCCTGAAATGACCCATTGTCATGGACTGCAGTTTTCTTTCTGCTTCATAGTTTGAACCAAAAAAAGTGTCTGTTGGAAAATAAGGCTATTAAACACACATGTTTCAATAGCACAGTAAGGATGGCATTTCTGTCCATTATCACCTTGTTAAGCTACTCCTGCTATGACTTTGCTGCCTACTAAGTTTTTGGCATCTATTGCTTAACTGACTGACTTACCTTTTAATTTCCAAGTTGGAAGCCAATAGTGTGAACCATCTCAAATTAGCTGAAAGATTTTCTTTCACATTATAAGAGGTAACTAACCAATTAATTCTCTCTTGTCATGGATGTTACAGATACCAACAAATGAAAATATAATGTCTTAGGACTTTAAAATATTACTTTAAAAATTACTATATTAAAACAACTTGTACTGTTCTATTAATTTTCCTGTTGATTTTATCAAAGTAACATATAAAATGAAATTTAAAGATGTTAACAGTCATTTGACTTTTTAATTTTTTCTAAAACATCCTCCATAATGATGATGCATATGTTTTTTTAAAATAATGCTAGCTTTCTGACCATTCCATGTGCTATCTATTACCATCTAAACTTGAAACCATTTTTAATTTATTTTAAAATTTGAAGAAAACACTATGTTCAGATCTCAACACTAATTATTAAAAGAATAGAAATATACCAACTTACTCTCTGAAGATCTCAGTAAGTTTGATGTTCTATACACCATATTTTATGTAACTTATAGTACTTTAATTTGCTTTTAAAAGGGCTGATGAGGGGCTTCCCTGGTGGCGCAGTGGTTGCGCGTCCGCCTGCCGATGCAGGGGAACCAGGTTCGCGCCCCGGTCTGGGAGGATCCCACATGCCGCGGAGCGGCTGGGCCCGTGAGCCATGGCCAATGAGCCTGCGCGTCCGGAGCCTGTGCTCCGCAACGGGAGAGGCCACAACAGAGG
>NC_041217.1:142234115-142235270 GCF_002837175.3 Physeter macrocephalus
GCTCCGCAGCGGGAGAGGCCACAACAGAGGGAGGCCCGTACACCAAAAAAAAAAAAAAAAAAAAAAAGGGCTGATGAGAGTAGCAGTATGTATTAAATATGTAGCAGATTCACTTGTAATCAAGGAGGTAAATAAGCTAATCACTTACCAATATAATTTTTTATTTTTCAAGTTCTGCTCTCACTTTACACAATAGGTTAAATATTTTGTTGGTTAAAATCGAGACAGACAGAAAATGACATTAGACAACATGCATATTTGTTGGTTTTATTAAAAGTGCGAAAAATTTCAAACAGTTCTAATTAGGTGCAAGTGCACTCAATCGCTGGAGGTACGTCTTTCAGCATCAGTTACTCAGTTGCACATTGAAATTTTGTGCTGTATGGAATTAATGTACCACAGATACTAAAGATGTTTGATTCAAGGATAATAATAATGGAGTGATGACATTTTAATAAAACCTTACCTATTTTTATGGAATAGTTAAGAGAAGCTATTCAGAAAAACGGGAGATTATTGTTTGGCTTAAAAAGTTATAGTGTGTTAGAATTTCTTTTCAAGTGAGAGAATATGAGAATATTATTGAAACATCCAGAGACTAATAAATATTTAAAATTTATAATAAATCAAAACGTAAAAAATTAACTACTTTCTTTCTGACAAAGTCAAGATGATCACAAATTAAGCATATAACTAAGAGTTTTCTTTTTAAAGGCATTTTGTTAAAATAATTAGATTCTTAATGGAGTGTCTGTGGTCTGTAATATATGGTCAATTTATATCTGTAGAAGCAACTGTTCAGATTACAGAATAGCTTTCTGTAGACTCTGCATTTAATTAGTTTGCTTAAATTCTGTGCTTAAGTGTTCTAACTATAAGAATGGGAAAATTAGAAGTATTTTATTTTTTTAACATCTTTATTGGGATATAATTGCTTTACAATGGTGTGTTAGTTTGTGCTGTAAAACAAAGTGAATCAGCTGTACATAAACATATATCCCCATATCTCCTCCCTCTTGCATCTCCCTCCCACCCTCCCTATCCCACCCCTCTAGGTGGACACAAAGCACCAAGCTGATCTCCCTGTCCTATGCGGCTGCTTCCCACTAGCTATCTGTTTTACATTTGGTAGCGTATATATGTCCATGCCACTCT
>NC_041217.1:142235601-142263908 GCF_002837175.3 Physeter macrocephalus
TGTAGTTTTGATTTGCATTTCTCTAATGATTAATGATGTTGAACATTCTTTCATGTACTTGTTGGCAATCTATATATCTTCTTCGGAGAAATGTCTGTTTAGGTCTTCTGCCCATTTTTGGATTGGATTGTTTGTTTTTTTGATATTGAGCTGCATGAGCTGCCTGTATGTTTTGGATGTTAATCCTTTTCAGTTGCTTCGTTTGCAAATAGGGAAAATTAGAAGTATTTTAAGTTGATCTGAGTATCTTGGAGAGAGATAGAAATTCTCTCAAAATTCTGATCACTTGTGAGAGAATTTTGTTATGGAGACCACTGCACTGAGTAGTTGTCTTGACTAGATGATCCCATAGGTCACTTTTAGCTTTAAAGTTCTTAAAATCTGTGTTGGATTTTCAAAGTGTTTTCTTAATAATATGATAGAGCATTATAACTTCTGTTTCAAAGGTATCCTTCTGATAAAATGCATCTTATCTAAATAATGTATAGAAGGGAACAAACTAAAAAATTATAATTAAAATGGTAAAGCTAACTGTCAGTAACACTTGAACACTAGTTCTACAAAGCATTAATTAGATATTCCTGTTACCAGTCTGTCATACACTCTCAGAGCTTAACATTTCTTCAACTTGGAATACATTATTTTAATCTTTTAAGACCCCCAATTCTGTAACATAATTAATTCAGTATGAAACAAAACTTATGTCTTGAGCACCTACTAAGTGTGCTAGATATATCGCAGTGAAAATGATTTTCCTTTTTTTAGCTAGATATTATCTCAAGGCAAAATATTACTTATTTTGCAGCAAAGGTATAAGTTCCAGGCTCTAGAACTTATTCCTGTTTAGGTCATTTATCAGAAATTGAATATATTTGTTGGTCTGTGTGATATCATTATTAGATGTATTAACTGCCAAGATGTGTGGTTCAGACTCTACATAAACGCATGGACAAAAACTATTTTTTAGTGTTCGCATTTAGAATATCTGTGACATGCAATTGCATGTGGAAAGATATTTTTATTTTCTATTTACCTACTATGTGCTTTACCCTTTAATTGCATAGAGTTATAATTTTATTAATCAGTAAAAATGTGTTTTCAGCAATACTAAATTGAAATACAACTGATAGAAATAAAGTATAATTTACTGAGAAATTATTTACTGAGAATTATCACATTGCCTCCTTTACTTAAACACATAAGGCTCTTGCCTGCCTCTTACCCTTCTGTCTCTTTGCATGATTGGCTCTTCATTCTTCAGGTCTTGGTTTAAATATCGTCTGACCTTCTCTGCCACTGTCCCCCCAATTTAAGTAGGTCTCCACTCCTTTGTTAGTTTCCATTATTAAACCTAGTTTACTTCTCTCATAGGACTGATCAAAAGTTGTAATTATATATTTGCTTACTTGTCTTTTCTCTTAGACTGTAGGCTTCATGGGAGGAAAACCATGTCGTTCCATTCCCTGGCATAACCCAAGCACCTATTTCAATATCTACAACACAATGTTACTGCCTTTAAGAAACATTCCCAGTCAAAGTCATTCTCTTCCTCTCCTATACTGATATAGAACTTTGTACTAGATCCTCCACTTACAAACTGTTTGACCTTGAGAGTTATTTAACCTCTTCCTGCCTCAGTTTCCTCATCTCTGAGATGATGACATATCTCAGGGGTTTGTTGCAAAGATATTAGTGTATCTAAATCTCATAACAATACTAAAACATAATAAGCCTCAGTACATGCTTTTACATTATTTTAAGGTGTATTATTGCCTGGATTGTGTGAAATTCTTTTATTGTTGTGTCCATTACTCTCTTTTCATTGTAAGCTTCAGGAGGATAGTGGGTGTATCTTACTTATTTGTCTGTACTACTGTTATCTAGTACAATGTTCTGTAACAAGTTGAAGTCTAATTCAACACCAATTTGATGCTTGATTCTATCCCCTAAATATCTACAGTGTAATAATAATTGCTCTCTTCATGTCTGAGTGTTCGTGTGAGCTAAAAACAGTTTCACCTTTATTCTCTCTTATTCACCAGAAGCTCTAACCACTCAGGGCTGCTCTGCATTCTTTAGACACACACTCCTGAAACTTCTTGTACCTTTGTTTATTCATACTTTTTCGGCTCTGACTGCTTTTACATTCCATGTCCATATCTAGAAAGTTTTTAAGGTCCATGCTCAAAAGGGCCACCTGCATAAAACTTTTGCTAGTCTTTCATAGGGATAGAATGACTTTCTTTTGATACTTAATAATGTAGTATCTTAAATTTGGGATATTTGTATAAAGATTGGCCTGTGTAAAAGAAATATGTATATATATATACACACACACACACACATATATATACGTATGTATGTATATATATATGTACTCTTTTTAAAGAGCCATTGATTTTATTTTTTAAACATTTTTTAAAATTAATTAATTAATTAATGTATTTATTTAGGTTACGCCAGGTCTTAGTTGCGGCACGCGGGATCTTTTTACTTGCGGCACGCAAACTTCTTAGTTGTGGCATGTGGACTTCTTAGTTGTGGCCTGTGGACTCTTACTTGCGGCATGCTGATTCTTAGCTGTAGCATGCATGTGGCATCTAGTTCCCTGACCAGGGATCGAACCCAGGCTCCCTGCATTGGGAGTGTGGAGTCTTACCCACTGGACCACCAGGGAAGTCCCTATATATACTCTTACATTCAACAAATATTTCTGGTGCTCCAACCACGTGCTAAGCACCATTCTAACAGCCTGTAACACAAGGATAATTTCCATGTGAACTTTCTATTTAAGGTAAACCCATACATATTAAAGATGATTTAATAAGTGCTGTAACAGAAGTCTGTTGAACGATTGTAGAGACTGGGATTAGCTTTACCTACAGGGTTGAAGAAAGCCTTCTCAGGAAGCAGTATCTGAGGTGGACTTTTAAAAATGAGTAAGATACAACAATTGTAAAATTTATGAACCCAACATAGGAGCACCTCAATACATAAGGCAAATACTAACAGCCATAAAAGGGGAAATCGACAGTAACACAGTCATAGTAGGGGACTTTAACACCCCACTTTCACCAATGGACAGATCATCCAAAATGAAAATAAATAAGGAAACACAAGCTTTAAATGATACATTAAACATGATGGACTTAATTGATATTTATAGGACATTCCACCCAAAAACAGCAGAATACACTTTCTTCTCAAGTGCTCATGGAACATTCTTCAGGATAGATCATATCTTAGGCCACAAATCAAGCCTTGGTAAATTTAAGAAAATTGATATCGTATCGAGTATCTTTTCTGACCACAACACTATGAGACTAGATATCAATTACAGGAAGAAATCTGTAAAAAATACAAACAAGTGGAGACTAAACAATACACTACTTAATAACAAAGACATCACTGAAGAAATCAAAGAGGAAATCAAAAGATACCTAGAAACAAATGACAATGAAAACACGACCACCCAAAACCTATGGGATGCAGCAAAAGCAGTTCTAAGAGGGAAGTTTATAGCAATACAATCCTACCTTAAGAAACAAGAAACATCTCAAATAAACCACCTAACCTTGCACCTAAAGCAATTAGAGAGAGAAGAAGAAAAAACCCCAAAGCTAGCAGAAGGAAAGAAATCATAAAGATCAGCTCAGAAATAAATGAAAAAAAAAGCCCAGGACCAGATGGCTTCACAGGTGAATTCTATCAAACATTTAGAGAAGAGCTACCACTTAGCCTTCTCAAACTCTTCCAAAATATAGCAGACGGAGGAACACTCCCAAGCTCATTCTATGAGGCCACCATCACCCTGATACCAAAACCAGACAAAGATGTCCCAAAGAAAGAAAACTACAGGCCAATATCACTGATGAACATAGATGCGAAAATCCTCAACAAAATACTAGCAAACAGAATCCAACAGCACATTAAAAGGATCCTACACCATGATCAAGTGGGGTTTATCCCAGGAATGCAAGGATTCTTCAATACATGCAAATCAATCAACGTGATACACCATATTAACAAATTGAAGGAGAAAAACCATATGATCAATTCAATAGATGCAGAGAAAGCTTTCGACAGAATTCAACACCCATTTATGATAAGAACCCTCCAGAAAGTAGGCATAGAGGGAACTTAGCTCAATATAATAAAGGCCATATATGACAAACCCACAGCCAGCATCGTCCTCAATGGTGAAAAACTGAAACCATTTCCACTAAGATCAGGAACAAGACAAGGTTGCCCACTCTCACCACTGTTATTCAACATAGTTTTGGAAGTTTGAGCCACAACCATCAGAGAAGAAAAAGAAATAAAAGGAATCCAAATTGGAAAAGAAGAAGTAAAGCTGTCACTGTTGGCAGATGACATGATACTATACATAGAGAATCCTAAAGATTCTACCAGAAAACTACTAGAGCTAATCAATGAGTTTGGTAGAGTAGCAGGATGCAAAATTAATGCACAGAAATCTCTTGCATTCCTATACACAGATGATGAAATATCTGAAAGAGAAATTACGAAAACACTCCCATTTACCATTGCAACAGAAAGAGTAAAACATCTAGGAATAAACCTACCTAAGGAGACAAAAGACGTCTATGCAGAAATTATAAGACACTGATGAAAGAAATTAAAGATGATACAAACAGATGGAGAGATATACCATGTTCTTGGATTGTAAGAAACAACATTGTGAAAATGACTATACTACCCACAGCCATCTACAGATTCAATGCAATCCCTATCAAAGTACCAGTGGCATTTTTCACAGAACTAGAACAAAAAATTTCAACAATTTGTATGGAAACACAAAAGACCCCGAATACCCAAAGCAATCTTGAGAAGGAAAAATGGAGCTTGAGGAATCAGGCTCTCTGACTTCAAACTATACTGCAAAGCTATAGTAATCAAGACAGTATGGTACTGGCACAAAAACAAAAATGTAGATCAATGGAACAGGATAGAAAGCCCAGAGATAAACCCACACACATATGGTCACCTTATCTTCGCAAATGAAGCAACTGACAAAGGAGTAATCTCCAAAATTTATAAGCAGCTCATGCAGCTCAATATCAAAATAACAAACGATCCAATCCAAAAATGGGCAGAAGACCTAAATAGACATTTCTCCAAAGAACATATACAGATTCCCACACACAAACACATGAAAGGATGCTCAACATCACTAATCATTAGAGAAATGCAAATCAAAACTACAATGAGATATCATCTCACACCAGTCAGAATGGCCATCATCAAAACATCTACAAACAATAAATGCTGGAGAAGGTGTCGAGAAAAGGGAACACTGTTGCACTGTTGGTGGGAATGTAAATTGATTCAGCCACTGTGGAGAATAGCATGGAGGTTCCTTACAAAACTACAAATAGAACTACCATACGACCCAGCAATCCCACTACTGGGCATATACCCTGAGAAAACCATAATTCATAAAGAGTCATGTACCACAATGTCCGTTGCAGCACTATTTACAATAGCCAGGACATGGAAGCAATCTAAGTGTCCATCGACAGATGAATGGATAGAGAAGATGTGGCACATATATACAATGGAATATTACTCAGCCATAAAAAGAAATGAAATTGAGTTATTTGTAGTGAGGTGGATGGACCTAGAGACTGTCATACAGAGTGAAGTAAGTCAGAAAGAGAAAAACAAATACCGTATGCTAACACATATATATGGAATCTTAAAAAAAAAATGGTTCTGATGAACCTAGGGTCAGGACAGGAATAAAGATGCAGCCGTGGAGAATGGACCTGAGGACATGGGGAGGGGGAAGGGTAAGCTGGGACGAAGTGAGAGAGTGGCATGGACATATATATATGCTACCAAATGTAAAACAGATAGCTAGTGAGAAGCAGCTGCATAGCACAGGGAGATCAGCTTGGTGCTCTGTGACCACCTAGAGGTTTGGGACAGGGAGGGTGAGAGGGAGGGAGACACAAGAGGGAAGAGATATGGGGACATATGTATATGTATAACTGATTCACTTTGTTATAAAGCAGAAACTAACACACCCTTGTAAAGCAATTATACTCCAATAAAGATGTTTAAAAAAATGAGTAGGAATTTTCCAAGGGACAAGAAGAAAAAGCATGAAGGCATGAAAGTAACTGCGTTTTAAGGAAACGTTTTTTTGATATACATAGAAAAAAAGGTTTCTTTTATCTTCAGATCCTGTCAGGGTCTACCCAGCATAGTGCTTGACATAGAAAGTTGTTAATGTGTGAATAATAAACGAAGTGATATGAGTCTAGTACAAGTCAGCATAAACTGTTCTCTGTGTCCATCTCTTGCTTCTGCTTTCTTCTGAAGTATCTTTATTGTTAGTCAGTAGCTTCCCAAGTAGTGCTATAGTGGCTACTACATAAAGCTCTGAGTTTATTCTGCCAGTTTAGTAACTTTAGTGAAATTTGCCTTTCTCATGGTTACAGCAGAATTCTTGCTGCTGATTTAAGTGACTCAGCTTGGGTCACATATTCATCTTTAAACAAATAACTTGGTGGGTGATAGGATAATAATACATTATTAATTTGGAGAAGTAAGTGGGGGCCAAATCATTCTAACAACAGTGGGATGCTTTTAGAGGTTTTAAATAGAAAAATTATATGACCTAGTTTTTTATTTTTAAAAATGCTCTTTTTGCTCTGTGTATAGAGTGGATTGCAGAAGGCAAAAGTGAAAGCACCTAGACTAGTGAGGTGGTTCTTACTATAGTCCAGCTGAGAGATTATGATAGTCTTGTTTTGGTCATGGATTAAAAGGGAATGGATGGTGAGATTAAGGGGAAAATGAAAGATGATTCCTGAAATCTTGACTTGAGTAACTGAGTGAATGGTAGTGTCATTTATTGAAATAGGGAGGACTGAATGTGATAATTTAGTTTTGGCTGTTACATTTTCATTGTCTATTAAATGTCTGTGTGGAGAAGCATGTGTATCAGTTGGGCAAGTCCTTTTCTCATCTTTAAAGTGGAAATAATGCCATATATTTAATAGGAATACTGAGGGATGTGGTAATGTATAAAGCATGTGGCATTTAATAGTTAGTTGAATGAATAAAGGAATAAATGAACTAAGTTTATTTTTAAAAACCTAATAACTACACCCTTTAAAAAATTGGAACTGGCTTACTTTCCCTGTGTAATTTTGTTGCCACATTTAGCAACTACAAAACAATGTACCCTGTGTTCATTTATCATATTTGGTAGATAAAGATTCTGGCATAGGAAAATGTTTTTTAAAGAGCAACTAATTTTACTTTATCAGGTTGTCTAGTTCTTGCCCTCTTTCTTCTGTTTTACTCATAAAAGTCAGTGAGTTTTGTGAAATGTGTAGGCTAGAATTAAAAAGGTTTCCCTTTAGTACCCTGGTCAAACACTAATGAACTTGCCCTTAGATATACGCTTGACATTGCCTGACCCATGAGTTAAATAAAAATGACATTGCAGTTTTAATAGTGTACAGTTGCCTGGTTACTCAGTCCCTGTACACTTGTCTATCAGGCTAATGCTATTTGGATTTATGAGAGATTGGAGAAATTCCATTTTTGTGCAGTTTTTAGATTCTGTATTTTGAGATATCTTAAAGGGTGAGGTGGGGGGTTAGGGGTTGGTTAAAGCTGCTTATAGCAGGGGAAGGGCCTGATGCCAAGTGTTAATTTTGAATGGATAGTGGCTATCTCAAATAGTCTTAAGTTACCCAAAAAATTCAAATTAATTATTTTTCTTTTGTAGTTTACATATGTGGCCTAGATTTGCTTCACAATTCATACTTTTTAAAATTTATTAATGTAAAATAAAGTGAAGAAAGTGTCCCATACACTCAGGTTGACATTGAAAAGTATAACAACAATTTTTCCATCATAGTTTTTTTTTTTAATTACTCAAAAAAGTACATGAATAATACTTTCATGGTAAATGACTCAGGAACTCAGGAGTCTAAAAAATAAAACATGACCGTCCTACTTTGTGAATTGGGTGGGTTTCTCTGAGATAGCTACTTAGAAATGAAATGTCTGGGTTAAAGGTTACATTCACTTTATTTTGATAGATATTGCCAAATTCCCCCCTCAAAAATCTTTACCTACTTCTCCACCCACCAGCAGTATTAAGCATGCATGTTACATTGTATTCTTACCAAACAATGGATTATGTCAATATTTTTAGTTGTTTCCTAATTGAAAGGTATAAATGGTATTTTGTTTTAATATGCATTTCCTTAATTACTCAAAATTAAACATTTTTCTTTCTGCATCATTAGCTTAGTGATATTATAGTAGTTTCCAAACCAGATTATTTTAGCATTTATTGAATTAAAAAGTGATTAGTTAACATGCATATAGTAACAGTTAAATTATGACACCGACACACTTGATTCACATTGTTAATTTTACTCTAGACCAACTATATGTTGTAGTGTGTAATTTATTGCTATTTTTAGTATATCATAATTGGAATAAAATATAGAGAGGCAGAATAGCATAGTCGTTAAAAGTATGGACTACTGAGCCAGACTGCCTGGATCAGAATACTACTTCCAGAACTTATTGTTATTTGACGGTGGTTAAGTTACATATCCTCTCTGTGCCTCAGATGCCTTATCTCTGGATGAATGGATAAAGAAAATATGATTCATAAATATAATGGAATATTATTCATCCTTAAAAAAGAAGGAAATCCTGCCATTTGCAGCAACATGGATGAACCTGGAAGACATTGTGCTAAGTGAAATAGACCAGAAGGACAATACTCCATGATACCACTTACATGAGGAATCTAAGATAATCAAATTTATAGAAGCAGAAAGTAGGATGGTGGTTGCCAGATGTTGGGGGAAGAAGGAAATGGGAAGGTATTAGTGAAAGGGCACAAAGTTTTAGTTATACAAGATGAATAATTCCTTTTCAGAGATCTACTGTAAAACACAGTGTCTATAGTTAACAGTACTGTATTGTATACTTAAAAATTTGCTAAGAGGGTGGATCTTATGTTGTGTTCTTATCACAAAATAAAAGTAATAGTAAAGATAATAAATGAAGAGGATAGGAGGAAACTTTTGGAGGTGAGGAATGGATTTCTGGCATAAATTGTGATGACTGTTTCATGGGTTCACCTCATCAAATTTTACACATTAAATATGTATAGCTTTTTGTATTTTAATAATACCTCAATAAAGTAGTTTAAAAAAGAAAAATTGTGGGGACTTCCTGGTGGTCCAGTGGTAAAGAGCCCACCTTGCAATACAGGGGACGCGGGTTCGATCCCTGGTCAGGGAACTGAGATTCCACATGCCGTGGGGGAACTAAAGCCTACGTGCCACAACTACTGAGCCCATGCACCTCAACTAGAGAGCCTGCGTGCCGCGAACTACGGAGCCCATGTTCCCTGGGGCCCGCGCACCACAACTAAAGAGCCCACCCGCCCAGCCTGCGTGCCACAACTAGAGAAGAGAAAACCCACGTGCCACAACTAGAGAGGAGCCTGTGTGCCACAACGAAAGATCCCACATGCCTCAATGAAGATCCCACATGCTGCAACTAAGACCTGATGCAGCCAAAAATAAATAAAATAAATAAATAATCAAAAAATCTTAAAAAAAAGAAAAATTGTGAAAATAGTTAATATCTACGAAGTGCTTAGATTAGTACCTGTAAGTGCTATTTGAATGTCTGCTAAATAAATTAATTAAATTCATAAATTTTACTGCACATTGAGTACATATAATTCTTTAACCACTAGGATCCCAATATTTTCAATAAAACTTCATGATGCAAAGATATATTACAACTCAAGTGTCAATGTCTAAAAATCACAAATATGTGTTTTATAAGTATCTTCCAGTGTGATTATTAAATTGAAAAGAAAAAATTTTTCTCTTTTTTTCTGGAATGAGGTGGAATGGGTAAAAAAGTAATTTGTTTCATTTTCAAATGTTCATATGGTTGATCTTTAGAAACTAAGACTTTTGTTTAGTGCAATGGGTACTGGTATGATATGGTAGAAAAAACACAGATTGTTAAAGTTGGAAAGGATAGAGTTCAAATTCAGGTCTGCCACTTTAATAAAGTCATTTCTGTATACACAGGGTTGATGTGAGCATGAAATGTAGTAACACATGTAAAATGGGTAGATCAGTGCCCTGGCATTCAATAAATGGTAGTTGCAGCTGTTAAAATTGTCTCTTCTCTACCCTCCTAATACTTTATTGATATCTTTATCCTTATAAATATCACATTGTACCGTGAATATTTGTTTCTGGGTGTGACCCTCACTGGGCTGTGACTTCCTTAAAGGCAAGAATATTATCTCTATCTATCTTTGTATCTCTCATGCAGGGGTTGCACAACTACAAGACTGTTTTGTTTGGCTACGAGTTTTTGTCCCAGAGTGTTTAAAATTTGAACTGGTTGCCAACATTTAAAAGTTTAAAAGCTTCACATTTCAAGACAAAACAAAACAAAACAATGCAGGATTCCTGGCTTCTGGCTTGTCTCAAAGAATCAGAAAATTCTAGCAATACTGAACCCCACATTTTCCATAGCAGCAATCAGCTGTCCTGGAGTAGCAGCTGCCTCCTTCAAGAGGCATGCTGTCTGGTTTGCCATAGTCCCCAACACCCCAATATTGCCTCCTTAAAACTAAGGCTGAATGCCGTTTGCCCATCACATTTCACTCCTTTATGTTTCCTCTCTGGCTACTCTAGACACTTGCATCTGAGAAGGTTGCTCTAGTGACAGGGTTTGGAACTTGGGAAGTGCTCAACAAATGTTTGTTGAATGAATGAATGAATGAATGAATGAATGAACCATAAACATGCACGTATAGAAGGTTTACCAGATTTACTTTAAAGTGTCCAAGGTGATAGGGGTCTAGCTGTACTTTAGCAACAGCTATTTCCATCATCTTTTTCAATATACAGCATGAGGAAGGAATGGTTATGTTGGGTGGTGGTCAGAGAATGATGCTCTGAAATAACTGGCTTTCATTGGATGTGATTACTAGGCTGCCACATTTTGAAGAATAGACACCCTCAAATTTATTCACTACTAGTACAATGCAGTGAAACATGAGAAAAAATAAAATATGGGGACTTCCCTGTTGTCAGTCACAGTGGGTAAGAATCCGCGTGACAATGCAGGGGACACGGGTTCGAGCCCAGGTCCAGGAAGATCCCACATGCCGCAGAGCAACTAAGCCCGTGCGCCACAACTACTGAGCCTGCGCTCTAGAGCCCGCGAGCCACACTACTGAGCCCACGTGCCACAGCTCCTGAAGCCCACACGCCTAGAGCCTGTGCTCCGCAACAAGAGAAGCCACTGCAATGAGAAGCCCGCGCACCGCAACAAAGAGCAGCCCCCGCTCACCGCAACTAGAGAAAGCCCGTGTGCAGCAACGAAGACCCGACACAGCCAAAAATAAAAAGATAAATAAATTTATTTTAAAAAAATAAAATATGATCAAATGCACTTGCCATTTATTTTGGAATGCATGACAGTATCTTTTCACTTAAGCAGAACATACAAACAACACCCAACTGTGTGTGAAGACAAGGTATCTCTGATCAGAACTCTGAAATATTCCTTTGAGTTAGCTCTTAGTATAATAAACTTTATTAATTTGTACCTGACAGTAATTTGGCATTTATGATTGTTTAGTCTAGTTGAACTGATGCATGTCTGTGAAGGAGGGGTTAACCAAGTAAGTGAAAAGTATTGGTAACATTTCTTTGGTAAGGATTGTGGCGGGGGGTAATGGTCTACTGGAAAACTAGTTTTAGTTTTGGGGGGAAGTATCATAAACAGTAAAAAAGAGAAAGTGCCTCAGGGTCCCATAGGTTTCTTTTTGAATCCTGCTTCTGCTACATACTTGGAGAATTTGGACCCTCAGTTGCATTTTCTATAAAGAATAAAAACTGCATTGAAGTTGATAATAAGAATTAGAGAATATATACGTGTATTTAAAGCATCTGACAGAACCTTTGCATTTCATGTTTTCTTTGCCTGGAACACTGTTTCTGGGATTTGTACCTTCTCATTCAGGATTCAACCCATCCAAAGTAGAGAATGACTGGGAGGAGTAGAACTTAACCTAATTCTGAAATTATCTTGTTTATATATTCATATTTCTTTTTTGTCTCTTTTTGCACCCCTCCCCCCACCATACACCTACTATGTAGAATGAACGTAAGCTCCATGAAGACAGAGACTTTGCCTTTTTAGTCACTACTACAAAATAGTGCCTTCCTCTAGTAGACACACTCAATAACTGTTTGTTGACTGGCTGGACAGCTGAATGAATGCTCATGAATTATTAGCACTCAGTGAATGTACTTGTTAAACTTAAACCAGGTTTATTAGTTGCTTATATTGATAAGTCCAGTGAGAAATTCTCCTAGCACTTTGTTAGCAGTACATTATGTATTTCTTTTAAAATATATTTTACTGTCACCCTAATTTTTAGCACTAATAAAGAGATGAAATGGCTTTTGTAAGGAGGCAAAAGTTTTATATTTAATTCTTAACTCAGTCCTGTCTGTAATTTTTTCATTCATTTATTCAGTCATTTTACCTTTAAAATAAAAGTCCTATAACAAGTGTATGTGTATTGTAAATAACAATTCACACATTTTCTTCCCAACTAGGTTTGGTTCCTTGAGGGAGTGTAGAAATCTGAATCTTGTCTAATCACCACTTTCTTTGCTGTATTGTAGTCACTTAAGTAATAGATGCTCAGTAAGAACTTATTGAATCAATAAGGGACTGAGTATGAGACTGGTAGTGGCTGTAGCATCCCTTACACTTGTCTTTCCAGCTCTGCTTCTATGAATGTTTTAGGGATCTTGGCCCAAAAGAAGGAATTAATTTTGAATCATCACTCAAATAAAAAAAAAAAACAGGTGTACAGGAAACATGATTTATTATAGTAACATCTAAATCATTGTAGTCATTCCCAGGTAACCATTTTATATATGAATGCATGAATTGATGAATAATTAGACCCATATAATGTGGCAGCTATGTAAGTTATAAGCTTACATTTTTAACTAAAGACTGTTCTACTGTCTTGGATATTTAATTATTATAATATATTATAGTTCATTATTGCTCTTTTTCTTTTATTTCAAGTAAGGTATCATTACATGTATTCCATCATTATTCCTTTAATTATGTGGAATTAATGCATATAGTTCCTATTAAAAACAATAAAAGAATAAGTATGAAAAATTAATTTAGCACAGTATTTCTTCTTTGTGTCTCAAGGACTGTAAAGAAATAAGAATGAGTTGAAGCATGTTTATATAGTATGTATATATAGTATACATAGTATATATAGCATGTATATATAGTACAGTAAACATCAGTGGTATATTTTTGTGTGCTCTGTATTCTCTACTTTCTTCATTTTAATCCACTATCCAGTAGGGTAGTTACTAGCCGCATGTGGCAATTTAAATTTAAATTAATTAAAGTGAAATAAAGTTTGAAATCATTTTTCTTAGTCACACTAGCTGTGTTTTAATTACTCAGTAGCCACATGGGACTAGTGGCCACCCTATTGGACAGCACAGATATAGAACATTTCTGTCATCACAGAAAGTTCTTTTAGCAGCTGGTAGGCCATCATATACACAATTCCTTATCCCTTATTTTGCCACATTTACATTAGATTTTTTTGTTTGTAATTTGAAAATGAAGTTTAATATGTCTTAGAAATACTACCTTGCTTAACTTCTTGAAATCTCTTTTCCTCAACATGGTTGTTTTATCAACTATATATTTAAAACAATGTTTCTATTTTCCATATATTAAGATAGTCCACACCTGCCATTTTCATCATTATTTAAGACTCTAAATTCTGTGGTGAATACAGTTGAAGTAATGCCTTTAGGTATTATTCACTTTTAAGACAACACAACATATGATAATGTCTCCATGTGCCTTTTTTTACCATATACAATGAAAAAAATACTTATTAAATGGTGATTTTTCCCCCCTTTATCTTATTAAGTAAATTATATGGACCTTTTTTATGGAAGCCTTCATAGTTAGAGATGTAAAACAGCAATTTCTTGGTTCTATAGCATGACATAGTTCAGAGCTGAGATTAGAGACACCCCGTAGAGTTGTTAATACTTGAGGGCATCCCCAACTAGAAAAGTATGTGAATTTAGGCATGGGAGGAAGGAAGGATCTGCTTTAAATTTAGTGTAGGGTCACTGAATCTTAATGATAGATTAAACAAGGGAGGTAGAATAATGAATAGGGGTATGCAGTGTGTAGCACTAATACCAGAAGTCCATGGTTTGTGGCGGTTTTTTAATGTCCTTTCCCATATGGTTTTGAATAGAGTAGGTTATGGCAGGGATGAGCTAAGGAATAGCTTTGTTAATGAATAAATAGGAGTAATTTTTTTTAACAGGAGACTTCAGGCTGTTTATTTAGAATGCCTGCTTATTTGATAAATCATGTGATTAAAATTTTTTCTGATCTTAATAATACATTAAGAGGTGATACTAAGGTATTCCTGTTATTTTCTTTATAAATCAGCTGTATTTTCATTTCAGAGCCAGTCGTAACAGTGAAACCTTTGGGGTGCGATTTTAACTGCCTCAATTAAAAGCCAGTTGTGTGGAGCTTCTGAGCATTGGCATCATCAGCCCTTAGTTAGGGTTTAGTGTACAGTATTAGACTTTCGTTCATGGTGTCAATTCACTTTGAAAGGTTTAATTAAATTGTCATTTGGAACCAGTCTCCAACTCTACCTCATTCACCTAAAATTAACTAGGTATGTAATTTTGGTGGTTATCCTCTTATTATAACTTTGCTCTTGGCCAAGGCAGCTACTTTTCTTAAGATATCCTTCCTGCCCTTCCACCCACATGTATCTCAGAGAGAGTAATGCTAAAATTAAGCTGATCTTGGAAAGTAGCAAGTTAAAAGCAGAAAACCTGACCAGACACACTTTTAAATATCTCTCAGGGCTCTTCTTTGGAGACTACTTAATATTTCCAAAAGGAGAGGTTAAGTAGGTTGTCTTTGGTGCCTTGGTTAAGCAGAGGGAAGGGAAATGTAACTCTCCTGACTCCAGGGCCCCAAATGCAAACACTGGCCTAGTTGTTCCCAAACTTTCTCCTTGATGTGGGTGACTTGAATGGTTTATTTTCACTTGATGAGCCACACCCCCAGGCACTTTAGTATTCATGGCAGACCCCCACACTAAGTCCCTTTGTTGTCTTTGTTTTTTGCATTTTTTTGTTAACAAGAAAAGATAAAATTATTAGAGACCTGATTATAGACTGAGGTTCCATTGCTGATGGTTCCCACCACTTTTTTCAACATCTCAGAGAAAGGCAAAAGCTTGGATGGGCAACAGACAGCCGCAAAGCAAACATAAACATTATGTCTGAGCATCATGTGGTGCTACCAGAGTGGGGAAGGATACACACAGTCTTCATCAAAATATAAAGATGGGTCTTCACCAAAAACAGTAAGACTGCCAGCATCTGAAAAATTTTGAAGTTTCTCTAGAAGCAATGGTCCTTTAAGGGAAATAAAAAAATTCTTAAGAGGAAAGAAGAAATGGATTAAGAATTTTTAAAATCTGCATTATCATCCTGACTTAGGCATTAACTAAGTGAATGACATTTGCAAGGCAAGTAGTTTAATTTGTCTGTGTGTGTGTGTGTGTGTGTGTGTGTGTGTGTAAAATTTAAAAGAAAATACAGTTCTGTGAAAAACAGATTAGCAGAGTAGATTAATGGCATTGCCCTACATCATCTTCCTTATAGATGCAATTTTATTTTAGAACTTAAAGAGGTTGCAAATAAGACAGATATCTGATCAGAGTTTCACTTGTTCAAATCAAAATCACAGAAGAGGGGTTGACAACAGTGCCCGACCTTTGAGAGAGGGAAAACTGGAATAACAAGATGGGGCAAATTGATTTACTGTATATTGGCAAAGTAGAAGCAGCAGGCCCATAGTGTTAATGTCTTCCTATATTTTTATTCCAGACGAAACTCTTATCATTAGTGTTGGGTAGAGACTCAGACGGCATTGGGCAAAAGTTTATACAAGGAAGAGCCTTTGCTAACCCTCACACGATAAAGTTTATTTACTGTTTTAACTGTTCTTCTCCTTTTACCTTGATTTATTTTCCTTGAAAATTTTTTATCTTGCTATTTCTTTCCCAGCTGTGTGTGACTCCAGGAACCCTCTTACTGTGAAGGCAGCATTCAGTCATTGAAACAATAACAAGTTGCTATTTATTCTTGCAGTTGTCCTTCCTCTACAGCACTTAAAGTACAAAACTGACAGCCTGTAACTGCTCTTCATTGCCTGTTACAGCACAACAGGTATGAAGAGGCTCAGTTACTCTCTTGACAAAGGGTTCACCCATAGTTGGTCACTCGTACTCTTACTTGTTACCAGTTAATGCTCACCATTCAGAGTAAGCATAATGAGTCTTAATGGAAAATTCTTACCCGTTACAATTATAAAAGTGTCAGGTGAAAGACAATTTTAAAGATAATAACCTTTTATTTTATAGAAGAGGAAATTCAGGCTCAGAGAAGATATGTCATAGTCATAAAAGAATCTAGACTTTAGAGTCTTGTAGAACTCAGTTAAATCCAAATCTCACCATTTACTAACTGGAGTAACCTTAGGCAAATTATTTATTGTCTCTGAGCCTCAGTTTCCTTATTTGTAAAACGAAGATAATAATACATGTAAAAGTTTATTGTGAGGATATGTTAACATAAAACCTAGTTCCTGGTCTATAGAAGATGCTCAATAAATGTTCAGTTGCCTTTCTCTTTCCTTTCCCTTTCCTTTACTCAGGGTCACTCAGATAGTTAGTGGCACAGCTGAAGTGAACACCAGGTTGTTCTGACTTCAAGTACATGTCTTTACTTTGAATGAAAACAAAATTTTTTTTAAATTTTTCTTATTGCAGAAGTAATAGACACTTAGAAAAGATAGATACACAGAAAATAAAAATGAGTCATAATCCCATGATGCAGAGGGAACAAATTTTAACATTTGTTCTCTATCTTTTTTCTGTGCATATATATAGTGTACATACATATGTACATATACATATATGTATAAATAAACAGAAATGGGCATAATTTTGTAACTTGGT
The DNA here is from genome assembly GCF_002837175.3 of Physeter macrocephalus. NCBI lineage: Eukaryota > Metazoa > Chordata > Mammalia > Artiodactyla > Physeteridae > Physeter > Physeter macrocephalus. The sequence goes on from NC_041217.1 coordinate 142,252,781, forward strand.
TTTTCTTTAATATTTAACAACTTTTTACGTTATTAAATATTCTTCTCCATTGGGGTCAGCAAACTTTTTCTGCAAAGGGCTAGATAATAAATATTTTAGGTATTGGAGGGCATGTGATCTCTGTTGCATCTACTCAAGTGTGCCCTCATGGTAGTACAAAAGCATCCACAGACAGTATGTAAACAAATGGAGGTAGTGGTGTTCCAATACAACTTCATTTACTGAAACAGACAGCAGACTGGATTTAGCCTATTACTGGATATTAAATTTGTGCCAATTGTGTGTGTGTGTGTGTGTGTGTGTGTGTGTGTGTGTGATATAATAAACAAGACTGCAGTGAATATCTTTGTAGCTAAATACTTGGCTTACATGTACGATTATGTCCTTAAGATTAAGTTGTATACTGCTCTGACATTATAACAAATGGTTTGTCTACTAAAATTCAGACTTAAAAATCAAAGTACTTCTGGTATACAAGTACTTCTTGGTTTATGTGACCAATTTTTAAAGTTGTACGTAAAATTGAACTTTATAAAATGGTTTAAGGTTAAAGTAAAACTCCTTAAAAATGTTCTCATAATTGTTCCAGTTATTTCTAGGATTTACTTTTTTTACTTTTTAAAAAAATATTTATTTATTTGGTTGCTCTGGGTCTTATTTGCGGCAGGCAGGCTCCTTAGTTGCGGCACGTGGGCTTCTTAGTTGTGGCTCACGGGCTCCTTAGTTGTGGCATGCAAACTCTTAGTTGTGGCATGCATGTAGGATCTGGTTCCCTGACCAGGGATTGAACCCAGGCCCCCTGCATTGGGAGCACAGAGTCCTAACCACTGTACCACCAGGGAAGTCCCTAGGATCGACTTTTGACTATTAGTGTTTTCCTTTGTGGAAGGACTTATAAATTAATTTACCTGATTCTAAAAGGGGAAGTTTTAAAAGCATTTAATGAGTGACTGATGTTTGATTCATTGTGGACAATAAAAAACATTCACTTCTATGGTATGTATTAGGCCATTGTTGGAAAAACTTTGCTCTTACACTGTTTCCATAAAGTATAGAGAGGAAATATTGCCTTCTAGGATAAGGTCTTGACTGATTGATATGAGGTTAACCTCCCACTGTTTTTCCTTTGGGTCTTGTTTCAGCTAGCCTATGAGAGAGACCAAAAAGACAAACCAAAAACTGTTTAGTCTTTCCTTTGCTTCAAACAGTTCTCTGGTCTTTAGGGACATTTCCTCAATTCGGCTGATAGGTACAGGTGTCTTCCAAGTTTATTTAGTGTGACAGTAGATCATTTATTGTGGATTTGCAGTTTTACTGCAATACCAAATATATATTATAGCCAGAAAGCAATCACACTTAAACTTAAGGCAGAAAAACTGAAGATTAACACAGATTTTCAATGATGAAGATTATTATTTATCAATTTTTTCAGTGCTATGGAGACTTTAGTGAAGTAGTGCTATCTTTCATTACTTTCTTAGACTAAAAATAATCACTTTATCATCGAAAAAATTACAGCACTTCTAGAATTTCCCTAACAAATCATTATTAATCATGTTCATTCTCAAAAGGACTAGCTACCTTAGGCAAGAGTTCAAAGAACTTTTGAATCAGTAAATTAGAAAGACATGGCTATCTGGGAGAGCCTATAACTCACACAATGCTTCTTAAACTTTGACTTGGTAAGAATTACCTAGAGAGCTTGTTAGAACACACATTGTGGGGTCCCAGCGTTTCCAGTGCACTAGGCCTGGGACAGCTCCCCTGAATTTTCATTTCTAATAGTTTCCAGGTGACACTAATACTGCTTGTCCAGGCACCACACTTTGAGAACCACAGATGCAGAAAAATAATTGTTCCCATTTGTGAAACATACTCAACCTTGCTCATTTATAAACGTTTTCTTCACTCTTTAAGAGTTCTCTTTTAAAATCCAGGCTTAACCTTTACCTAAAGATATGAATTAATTTTAATAAATTTATGGCCATTAGTTGAGTTACTTTATGATCTAACATTGCAATTTTTATATCATTTTCACCCACACCAAACTTTTAGGATAGGAAATTCTGACTATAACCATGTTTCTAATGAAAGTATTAAATCTTATCCTTGATAGTTTTTCAGGATGGCTAAAATCCGTTTCTAACTATATGCATTCAAACTAGTTTCCATATTTGCTTAGCTTTATTGTCATCATTCCCAGTAATCTCTCAAGATGCCGGTTGTCAGATTTCTTTGCAGACAAGTAAGAGGTGAAATAAGTTTTTAAAGTATGGTACAAAGCAAAACTTAGTTACAGTTGTTGGAAGGAAGAATTCAGTTAGAGCCAAAAAATGTTTTAATAGAACAGAATGCAGCCTAAAGCCTGGTTGAAAGCAACTTCAATTTTACAGTTTTCTTCAAACAACATCCTCATTGTTTTCTGGAAAGATGGTATTTGAGAAAAAGAAATGTCTCGAGTTACTGTTTTTATGAGGAGAGAATTGCTGAGTCTCTTAAATGGTTAATGAGAAGAAGTAATAGTTAAACACTTGAAGCATTGATTTCTGATTTGAATTCTCCAACACAGGCCAGCCCTGAGGGAAGGGGGAAAAAAAGCTTGCTAATTAACATTTGATTACTGATGCCACCTTCTCATTCCCCTTGCACCATCCGGTTTCAAGTGTTTTTGTTCCAGAAGGATTTTTAGGAGGGTTTTAACTTGCATCATAGTAAAACAAATCCATGTGCAATTGCAGTGAGGATACAATATGTTAAAAAAGAAGAAAAAGAAAAGTCCTTAGATATGAAATATGTGTTCAAAACCCAGTCTGTATCAGAAGTGATTGGTTTCTTAACTATTATAAGCCTTTCAGAGCACCAGTGATTGCTAAGAAACTGGAACTAAGCCTAGTCTGTATGTCTTATTTAAAACGCACACACACACAAATACTTATTTATTCAGTGCAGTTATTATTTAGCAAACTCTTAACTGGAGCATCATTTGATGGTGTGAATTACTTGGAGTTCAAATTTTGATACTCTAAAATTTGGATAAGCTCAGGTTCTAATATGACCAAAGGCCTCTTTCTTCTAAGACTGATAAAGAGAATGAGATACATATATGTAGTTTCAGGGTGCTTTTTCGTAAGGGTTGTAATCTGTCATAGTATTCTTAATTCAGAAAATCTAGAAACTAGAGTGCTAACAAATTGATAACTGTTCTAAGCCCACGGCAATTAAATATTTGGTTTCTATTTTTTGCCATATTAAAATATTTGATATGTGAAAAGTCATAGGCCAGATTTCAAAATTTTAAAGATGTTGAAATAAATTAATAGAACTTTACAACTGTATCACTTAGCTTGTAGTATTCTGGCAAAACCAGGGCCTGTTTGGTTAATGAAATAGTTATTTGGAAAACCAGTATGACAGGTTTTATTTTTAAATGAGATCTCCTGGGAGAAGAGTATTATTTAGTCTTTTCTTTAAAAAAAAAAAAATCTAGACTTTTCAGTGTAATTAGAAGCAAAAACTAAGACTTTTCTTTATCCAAGAAAAAAAATTCACTTAAAATGTTTATTATATCTGTATTTCTTAACTGAAATTATTTGCAGTTTTCCTTTTTGATGTGTTGTATTAATCACTCTTTACTATTTTTCTTTGATTTTCTAGTCTTATGGTTTTAAACTTTCCCTCTTTACTTGTTTATCTTAAATATATTTAGCTCTTCTTTTCCTGTATCTAGGATTAACTCCAATATTTTCAAAAAATCGTAGAATTTTAGAGCTTTGAAAATCAGTAGTGATCTTGTTTTATTCTTTTCGAATATTGAATAAACTAGGTCTCAGGTTCCACCAACTTGCACCACAGTAACAGCAGAATTAGGACTAGAAATCTAGTTCTCTGCCTCTCATTATGCCACAATACCTCAAACTTTGTGGCTTTTCTATAATCAGAATCTGCTTTCACTTGGATAATACCTGAATGAAATTTAAAATTCCCTAAAATGTTTTTCAGTAGTGTGACCAACATTTAGCTCACAACATTTTAGCTATAAAATATAGCTGACAAAGTTATCTACCAAGTTTTATATTTTTCAGTTTGAATAACTACAGACAGCTCATTTAAGGCTAATCTGAGCCTCAAACTTCGGCCTTTAGCAGAGTAACTTCCTAAGAATTTTTTTTCTAAGAAATTCTGATAAAATTTAACTGAAATATAAAACTGTTTGAAAATTTATGGAACTCAAAATTTTGTGGGAGATGAATGTCATATAATTTTATTTTGAGCAGGTCATAAAAAAATGATCTTTTTCCCAGTGCTGTGTTTATCATTGAAATTTCCACAATGAGGAAATATGAAGTTTGAAGTGGAGATCATTGCTTACATTGTTTTATTAACAATGAAAACAAATATAAGGAAATAAATCAATACTGCATTAATTCTGTACTATTTCAAGGTAATCTGATTCAAATATTTTTTTCTTAGTCACAAACAACTGTCTTATATGAAGCAATGGGGGAGAAGTGAAACTGTCCTTTTAGAAAATCTAGAAAATAAGCTCTGGAAAATCTATCGTCAATCTAGAACACTTAATCCAAATACAGTATAGTTTGTAACATAATTTTAATGTTCAGCTGGTAATCAAAGCATTTATTAAATTTTTTCAGAACTAATTGAAACATTTGCATAGTTTAGCAATCTAAAATCTCATAGATTTAGAGCTTAATGCATAACAAGAATTGAAAAGATTATGAAGATTCAGCATAATCTTGAGCCAATGCTGATCAAAGAAAGTATGTAAGACAAAAAGGCCCTTAGGAAATGTTACCCTGTGAAGTGCCACTTGTCCTTAACTGGAATTTAACACAAATCTCTAAAGATGAAACTCCATCAGAAGTAGCACAGTAATTGCAGCTGGGCATGCCAGCTACAGCATCCTAGCCTGTATGTGTGTTCTTTCTGCCTCTCTCAAGTGCTCTTAAATCTCTCAAATCAATCAGTCTCTCAACCTTCCCCCTCGCCTGGCCCCCCTTTTCTCCCCTTCCCTTTAGTCCTTCCTCTCTCTCCTCTGTTCCTTCATCCTTCTCTCTCTGAGAAAACTGTGTCCTTCATTTGATTCATGATGACCATAAATTCATCTGCATCATTTTATACTTAGCTATATTTTGTCATTCAGCTTTCCTAGAATACTAGTTTTTTAAAAGAATCATTTCTACTTTTGCTTTGTGTACATTTCTGATTTTTTTTCTTCCTTACAGAATTGTCACTTAAAATTTTAATTAAATAAGACCATCAATAAAGACAGTAGAATTTTTTAATCTCTGTTAATAAGACCATCATTCATTATGTACTTTTGCTGTCTTATCACTTGTCTTTCTTCCATATAATGGTAAAACCTGCCTATGGTTTCAGCACTGATAAACATGGAATTATTTTTGAAAAACTAATTTGTTTTCACTTATGTTGTTGTTTAGTGATTATGGTTTAACACGAGGTTCTTTTGGCTTACTTTCAGAAACACTGTGAATTTAGCTTTTCCATTGGAACAATCAAACATTAGCCAAATATGGTTTACGTTGTACCCTCTCAGCCAAGTTCTTTCTGCATTAACCAGTTTATTCTATGACAAGTTGCTTAACAGATGTCATTCTGGGGAGAACAATGAAGCCAAATACTTGTGCAATGGCTAACATTACTCTAACTTTGATCACTTTTGTTCAGCACATCAGTCTGGCGTTGTGCTTTATACCAACATAACACTATAGCCAGAACATGCTTTTCAGGCTTAGAATAGCAAAGGAATGTTATTCATTCAGCGCAGTTACAGATGAGTTAATGAAAGAAGAAAAATACTGTTTATTTCATAATACCGTGTTGTTGTGTTTTGGAATTAAGGTGGAATTTAAAGAATCCCACTCCAGAGTTATTTGTTTATATACTCAACTCATAGTATTTGTGTATATTCTCCAATGCAAGGATAGCCTTGCCACCTTTCCAACAGATGTAAATATTTGTCCTGCCTTCCCCTCCACCTTCAAAATAGCTGCTGACCCTTGGCTTATCTAGACAACATAATTAAAACTAACTTTAAGAAAGGAATTTTTTGGCTTGAGGCCTAAAATTTCCTCATACTCCCTTCTTCTGTCCTCTCACTTTCTTTTATTAATAAACAATAATAATAATATTTCGTGTGTATGGAACACCTTTCCCCCAAGAGCACCAATGTTTAAGCGTGACAGAATAGTCCTTGCTAGTGGAAGTTGTAAGAGGTTAGATTGCATTTGGTTAAATTGTTGGGTTGATAATGACTAATGAAAATTTCCAAACTTGATGTGACTGACCATAAACAAAATACTGCATGGTAGACTGGCCATAGCTAAGAATCTGTGAAAAAAAGCTGTTTGTTTGAATTGAGTGGGGATCAAGCCATGCCCCCAAGCGCCTCAGTTCTCATTTACTAAGTCTTTTTTCACAGGTGTACATTAGAGATAAAAATAGATTAAGTTCTGGGTTTTGTTTTGTTTCTTTCTTTCCCCAGTGAATATATTTCTCTCTTTCACTGGAAGGGTAACTTAGATGTGCTTATGTATAGTAAACAGTAATGTGATACAAAATGCTGTAATTGGACGACATGATACTTCAGGCTTCTGCATTTAAAAAACATGAATGAATGCTGCTTGTTTTCCACCTTGAAGTCATTATAGAACTTATTATGTGCAGCATTTCAAAATTAGCTTCATTGTTACAGGAAGGTGACCCCAGAACTAACCTGAAGAGTTAGCTAAGGTGGATGATCTCTTCATTCTTATGATTTGATAATTTATTTTATTTGTAAATATGGAATGAAGGAGAATTTTTGTAATCTATTTCGAAAAAAAATCTAAAGAAAGATATGATAATTACTGGGTAAAAGAGTTTACCCTTCCAACACTTTATTCTGATAAATTCTTACCTCTTCTCCTTTTAAAGTTAAAAGGTATTGGGAATTCCCTGGCAGTCCAGTGGTTAAGACTCTGCACTTTCATTGCTGTGGGCGCAGGCTCGATCCCTGGTTGGGGAACTAAGATCCCACCGGCCGCGTGAGTGTGGCCAAAAATAAACAAACAAACAAATAAAGTTAAAAGGTATAATGTTACTTTTGAGAGAAACAGTTTTTTAACTTTACCAGTATTTAAAATAAAAACTATCATTACTATATTTTCTTTTGGGGAAGGGCCTAAATAGCATATTAATGGATGGCTCTCAGCTAATAAATATTCTGTTGAAATAGTTTCTAATTTGGAATGATTTCAAAGAAATAACCCTGTGCTGCTTTATTAATAAGTTGTTATATCCTTGAAACGTACATAAAACAATGAAGGAAACTTCAGGTTTTTCCTTCCTCCCCCTTGGAAAAAAAAAACTAACACCCTTTCCTGTCCCACTTAGAAACTAGAAATGTATCTTTTATTTGAACAATTGCATATCTTGAGTCATTGTTAAAATTAAATAGATTATAAAAATGTATAATTATAAATTAGGTCATGTAGTCTGTCCTACATGAACTGTGTACCTGAAGTTTCTTGACTGAAAAGAAACTTGAAGCCATCCAGGAATATAAAAATAATCAGCGGGGTGGGGTGGGGGGTTGTTGCTTGAACCATTTTTTCATCTAACCTTGGTTTAACTTTGGTTTAGATTTTTTAATAAAATTTTTATGATTTGTGTTTTTCTAGTTTCAAATTCTTGTTTTGAATCTCGAAAACAGAGGAAACACAGTGTATCACCTAAATTGACTGGCAACTAACATAAGTCATGTGGAAACCCTATTTTAATTGTTCTCTTTCTTTTTGTAGGTAAAGAGAAATGTGTATGACCTTACGAGTATCCCTGTTCGCCATCAGTTATGGGAGGGCTGGCCAACTTCTGCCACAGATGACTCCGTAAGTGACAGTTGAGTTGGCAGTTTTATATCCTCCTCTCTCTTTTGCCACTTTCAGTCTAATTGGCAGGAATATTAAGCAGAATCAAATGCTTTGAATCCATTGGAAGAATTTTATAAATCAAATAATTTTGAGGATAAGACGAATTGTAATAATTTGAGTTCACTTGCAGAACTGGTGTCATAAGCCAAGTATATCGGCATTCTCTTGGTAATGTTACAACATCAATATCAGGAACTTGATGCTGCTTGATTTGACTTAAATTTTTCCTTGATTAAAAAAATACAGATATTCAGATATTACTAATGAAATGTCCCAAACACAAAATATTTTTCCCTAAATTACAGATACTTCAAAATCAATCTAATCATTTTATTTAATTTTAAAACTGCATCTCCCATAGTTAGACCTGTACTTTAAAAAGTTACTTTTTATAGTTAATAGCACTCTATTCTTAAACACACTCATAATTTTCACTACCATGAAAAACTGGAAGAAAAGACCTAGTCTGTAATTTTTAACTATTATTACGTCTACTCATAATAATTTCCCTGTTGTAAATTTTGAAATGTTTCCTATCTCTGTCCTGTTTCCAGCGATTATTCTTTTCCAAGAGAGTAAATTTTATCATCTGAGGAGGCCATTTTGGCTACTTTTATCATAATCTTGGTTGTTCTAACCAGATACCCATTTTTCTTTTAAAGTAAAAAATTAGAATGTTTCAAGAATTTGAAGTAAGTCTTATTTTTAAAGTAAATAGGGCTAAAAAGATGTTAAGACTTTGTAAACATCTTCTAACAATAATACCCGAATAATGATTATGGCTAAGAGTTTAATTACCTTTTCTTATTTTCTAGTAAATATTACATTTCTTTCTGGATAATAATTACTACTCCTCTCTCAGCACTGCCATCATATACTTTAATCTAAAGGAATTCTTTGTGGAAGACAGAATCATTTTTGAACAATCTGTTTATGTAGATGCCACTTGAGTCTAATTATTCCACAATCTAAACACTGTACCTTTGGAAAATGTTTTATGGATTATGAAACTTTAAAAATAATCAGAAGATAGCAAAATTTGTTTTCTAAGTGAACCCTTCAGAAAAAAATTATTTGTGTATAGGCAGTTACATTTATTTATAAACAACTGATTTTAATATTGACATTATAGTATATCATTAAGAGTTATTGGTTCGTTGTCCATGGCTAAGTAGTAAGGATGTGGTTGTTGTTTTTAGTTTGTTTTTTCCCCATTAGACTGATAGAAAATGTGATACATTTATTTTTATAAAATTAAGAGAGTAACATACATAAGTAATAGCTTTCTGTTTACCCGAGAAGACATGAGGAAACCAGAAATGTTCTTAGCATTGTCTAATAACCTGCTACAATAAATAATAACTTTAATAGAAGAAAATAATTAAGATTGAGCATGTCACTTAAATTCTCTGAGTTTCAGTTACCTCACTGATCTGAAGAATTGTAATGAGGATTAGAGATTATATATATATATATATATATATATATATACAGTACTTGCCTCATAGTAGACACTCAGTAAATGAGAGTCAGTATTATAATTAATATTAACATAACTCAGAAAGAGATCACAGGCAGGAATTGACTGGTTTACGTAAATGAAATGGTACCTGAGATTTGCTTCAAAATAACCTCTGGGGTTGGGGGAGTGAGTGGGGATATAGATAAATCCAAATTAGCTGTCTATTGATCATTGTTGAAGGTGGGTAATGTGTATATTTGATTTTTTTATACTATTCTCTCAAGTTTTATGTATGTTTGAAAATTTCTATAATAAAAAGTTTGAAGCAAAAATAATTGTCGGGTTTAAGGTAATAAGGTCCAGAGATGTGGGTCTTAATAGGGTTGGAAATGCCAGCTGCTCTTGGGCTCCGCACCTGTAGAAACCAGGCTGAAATAGGCTTATCAGAAGCAAGTTCCAAGAGTGATAAGCAAAATCAGTGAAATACAATAAATTCTTCTGTAACATAGTACCTTATACATTTTAGTTGTTAAAGCATTGACTTGAGTTGGCACTGTCTCACATTTTAATGATCTTTATTTAATTTTTTACCAAAGAGTTCTATGCAATTTCATTACTATGGGAAAATATGGAAAGCATCTAAAACTTACCATATGGAAGTCTCTGATGCTACCTGGTACTATAAGGCACAGCAGACACAAGAGGGAATCTCCATTAAGAAGCTTGATTCTTACTGCCTCATTTTTCATATTTCCACCGTGTCCCAGAACCTGTCAAGTGATGCCTGCCTATACCTCCCCAGAGCATATGTTGCCACATTGGCAGGATGTTGCCTTGAGCTTCATGATTGTTACAACAAAGATGTTTAGGGCCAAGCTGCTTTTAATCGGTGCCATAGCAGATCCACTAACTCCAGTGCTTGAGTTTTGGCAAAAATTGCTTATAACTGTAGTCTTTTAAGGAGCTTCTAGCCAAAGAAATGTCATGAAACCTTTCTTTCATTAGGACTATAAAAACTCATAAAGCTGGTGCTTGTAATCTATATTGTTGCAGGCAATGATGGTGTTTTTATACTTATTTAAATCACTCAAGTGGAGGCATCTGCTACAAAATAAGATCGTCCTCACAGCTTAGGGTATGAATTGGGTACAGCTGAGAAATGTCAGCTGTGTAAACAGCCTGAAATGTGTTACCAACAAAAATATAATTAATTTCTTTCCAAGACTATGTGCCATAACTGAATATTTAGGCTGGTTTTACTTTCAGAGAAAGCACCTGAACATTTTCTTCCCAGTGCCAGCATAGAGGATTGGTTATAAAGGTCATTAAAAGTGAGGTTAGTTTGTACTTTTCCTGCTCAGTTGCAGAACTTTGTGGCTTTGAATATATAGCAGCTTTAGATACCAGTGGCTTCCATGAATTGATAGAAATATCTTAGATCAAGAAGTTACAATAACTGGTGCTGGGAAAACCGGACAGCTACATGTAAAAGAATGAAATTAGAACATTCCCTAACACCATACACAAAAATAAGCTCAGGGCTTCCCTGGTGGCGCAGCGGTTGCGCGTCCGCCTGCCGATGCAGGGGAACCAGGTTCGCGCCCCGGTCTGGGAGGATCCCACATGCCGCGGAGCGGCTGGGCCCGTGAGCCATGGCCGCTGAGCCTGCGCGTCCGGAGCCTGTCCTCCGCAACGGGAGAGGCCACAGCAGAGGGAG
>NC_041217.1:142263938-142276438 GCF_002837175.3 Physeter macrocephalus
GGGAGAGGCCACAGCAGAGGGAGGCCCGCATACCACAAAAAAAAAAAAAAAAAAAAAAAAAAGCTCAAGTTGGATTAAAGACCTAAATGTAAGGCCAGACACTGTAAAACTCTTAGAGGAAAACATAGGCAGAACACTCTATGACATCAATCACAGCAAGATCCTTTTTGACCCACCTCCTAGAGAAATGGAAATAAAAACAAAAATGGGACCTAATGAAACTTAAAAGCTTTTGCACAGCAAAGGAAACCATAAACAAGATGAAAAGCCCTCAGAATGGGAGAAAATATTTGCAAACGAAGCAACTGATGAAGGATTAATCTCCAAAATGTACAAGCTGCTCAATATCAAAAAAACAAACAACCTAATCCCAAAATGGGCAGAAGACCTAAATAGACATTCCTCCAAAGAGGATGTACAGATTGCCAACAGACACATGAAAGGATGCTCAACATCACTAATCGTTAGAGAAATGCAAATCAAAACTACAATGAGGTATCACCTCACATGGGTCAGAATTGCCATCATCAAAAAATCCGCAAGCAGTGAATGCTGGAGAGGGTATGGAGAAAAGGGAACCCTCTTGCACTGTTGGTGGAATGTAACTTGATACAGGCACTGTGGAGAACAGAATGGAGGTTCCTTGAAAAACTAAAAATAGAACTACCATATGACCCAGCAATCCCACTACTGGGCATATACCCTGAGAAAACCATAATTCAAAAAAGAGTCATGTACCACAATGTTCATTGCAGCACTATCTACAATAGCCCGGACATGGAAGCAACCTAAGTGTCCATCGACAGATGAATGGATGAAGATGTGGCACATATATACAATGGAATATTACTCAGCCATAAAAATAAACAAAATTGAGTTATTTGTAGTGAGGTGGATGGACCTAGAGTCTGTCATACAGAGTGAAGTAAGTCAGAAAGAGAAAAACAAATACCTTATGCTAACACATATATATGCAATCTAATTTAAAAAAAAAGGTTCTGAAGAACCTAGGGGCAGGACAGGAATAAAGATGCAGATGTAGAGAATGGACTTGAGGACACGGGGATGGGGGGAAGGGTAAGCTGGGACAAAGTGAGGGAGTGGCATTGACATATACACTACCAAATGTAAAATAGATAGCTAGTGGGAAGCAGCCATAGTACAGGGAGATCAGCTCGGTGCCCTTTGACCACCTAGAGGGGTGGGATAGGGAGGGTGAGAGGGAGACGCAAGAGGGAGGGGATATGGGGGTATAGGTATACATACAGCTGATTCACTTTGTTATACAGCAGAAACTAACACAACATTGTAAAGCAATTATATTCCAATAAAGATGTTAAAAAATAAGAAGAGCAAGCAAAAAAAAAAAAGTTAATGGTTTGGGATGGTGGAAGTGTTCTAAAATTAGATTGTGATGATGGTTGCACAGCTCTGTAAATTTGCTAAAAATCATTGAATTGAATACACACAAAAAAGAGTAAATTTTATGGCATGTAAATTATACATCAATAAAGCTGTTTTTTAAAGGAAGTTAGTGAAGAACTAGATTAAAATACTTTTTCATTTACGTTTTTATGTTGCATGAGATTTACTTTGCAGTAACACAGAAGGTGTTTTCTTCAATGTACTTCTCATTAACCTTTGACTTAGCAAACAGGACAAAGAAATAGACTTCTTATAAGTAGATTCTTGTATAATCTTGAGTCTCTTTCAGACCTGATAGACTACAATCTTGACATTTTCAGTACTACTCAGTGAAGTTAACAATCATTTAAAACATTGTTGCCCCATCTGTCTTCAGAGTTAAAATATTTTCTTTGCTTGTAGTTGTACTCTAATGGGAAATGGGATACTGTATGAATTGTCAATAACTCTTTCAGTTCCTTTTGCACTCTTTCACCAGGGAAATAGGTATCTAAAGCTTCACCAGTAGGGGAATGTTTTCATGCTGTGACAGTTCAGCTGTGAGAACAAGGAGTTGCGAGTAGACAAAATCTCTTTACACTTTAACAAGGACACTCTTGGTTTCCAGAGAGGAGAAATAATTTTAACACTGTGAATTATGTTAAGGCACCTTATTATAATGCAGACAATTTGAATATATGTAGTTTTTAAAACTCCAGGTTTTAGTAATACTTATACAATGGAAGAAAAATCCTTCAGTTTTTAATACTTTTTTGTTGTGCCCCACCCCCTTTTTTTCTTTTGAGATTACTAATGGTCTTCTGTGGTTCCATCACTGGCTAAGGAATGTTCATCCAGAATTTGAGAAATTAGGAATTTTAGGACCAGAGGTCTTTAAACATGTTTTAGGAGTCAGAAGGCTACTTACTAAATATTAAATATTTTCACATTGAAAATGAGATCATTTATAAACAGAATCATTATACAGTGGCTTTTCTATGAAATAAAAATTAAAAAATCATACACATGACTTATTCCTTTTTTTTAATTAAAAAGAATTCATGAATGAAGAAATGTCATCTACTTTGATCCTTCCGTTGGAGACCATTTTCTCCTGTAACTTCTCCCTGATGATTTGTGTTTGGCAGGTGTCAAATTATAAACATTCCCCTGATACTAGATCCCCACCCTCCACTTTATAGGAGCTGCTGTCCCAGTACAGACTCTCCCTGTTACCACATACCTACCACGCTATGGTTACCTACCTACTAAGTAAACTTATAACCTCTACCCTAGTCATTCCATCCATTGCTGCAAGGTTAATATTTCTGAAGTGCAGAACAAGTCACATTCAGCCTTACTTATCTTCAATGGCAACCCAATATGTGCTTTTGTCCGTACAGATTTTTATGCTGTCTTTTAAAACTTTCATTCTTTAGTCTGAAACTTCCCTTCTAGGTTTATTTTCCCATACAGGCCCGGAGTAATTGCTTAACAAATATTTCTTGAATAAATGATTATGATACCACATGTATCTCCACTTTAGCTAAATATGCCTTTTGCTGTTCTTCAGACATACTTCGTGCCCCACTTTGTTATTTAATCATACTGTTCCTTCTACCTAGAATACCTATAGCAATTATCTCTTTTCTTCAGGACCTTTCCTTAAGAAACTTTGCCTGTATCCCTCTTCCCATGCCACCTTCTTCAACCATCTTAGAAATTAGTTTCTATTTGTTTTTCTATTTATTTTTATTTTTCCTTATTTTTGTTCTTTCCTTCCTTATTCCTCTCACCTGGCTCCATTACTTACCTAACTAACCGCAGATAACTTGATGAAACCCTTTGGGTCTCAGTCTCTATAACCATAAAACACAAATAATACTCCCAGAGTTTCGTGAAAACTAAGAGTCAGTAGTTTCAAGTATAGTTACTTCTACATTTATTATGAAGATTGAAGTAGTCTGTACTAGATAATGTCTAATATATGGCTGACCTTTGGCTATTACTATTTCTTTCATCCATCTATTCATTCACTTGACATTGTGTAACAACTCTTATAGGCCAGTAACCACACTGGCCCTTAAAGTTGCAAGCATAAGGTCCTATTCCTCAGGGTTTTTGCAAAGTATAGTGTGAGACAGATATATAAACAGTGGCAATTGAAGTTCGTGTTAAGGCAGTGGGATCATAGAAGAGGAAACAACCAATTTCTCTAACAGATGGGGTGGAGAAAAAATGGCTTCCCAGAGAAAGGAACCAAATGTCCCTTAAGTTAAACAAATTAAACAAACCTAATTATATTTTAATTTGTATACTTGTGTTCCTCCCTTTTGTAAATTCTAGAAATTGGGAGTAAGAAGTCTCTTCCTCATTTTTGTGTGCTCTGCAGGATCAAATGTAGTATTATTATTTTTTTAAACATAGTGTTTTATACATTCACTCATCTCAGTTGTTCAGAGCTCCATTAAGTTGACATCTATGACAATAAACAACTAAATGATGAATTGGTATGATTATAGTGACTTGATAAAGAAGAGAGTGACTCGTTTGAGAATCAGGTTTATTTTCTTTCTAATAAAAATTATCAAAACTCTATATTTCTTTATTGGTAAGTAGAATAACAAATTTAGGAGTGGGGGAGCCACTACACTGAGCGAATTTGTATCAGCATATGTTTAATTTTGTGTGTGTGTGTGTGTGTGTGTGTGTGTGTGTGTGAGAGAGAGAAACAAGCAAGCAGACAATCCAAGTTCATCAAATCCCAGTATTGCTGTCCTTTGGATAAGTTACTTATGAATTTCATTTTCCTCATCTGCAAAATGAAGATGATGTTAATACCCTTGAAAGTCTATTGTGAAGGTTAAATGAATTAACGTAATAGTTTGAACCATATGAAATTTCTATCTTTAAAGGATAAAATGGTTGAATATTAGCATTTCCACATGGTTTTACCTAACACGTAAAGCACATAACATAGTGCAGCGTTTGGCAATTCAGCCCAAACCCTACTCTCCATCTGTTTTTGTAAATATTAAAAAAAATTTTTTTTATTATTTATTTATTTGGCCACATTGGGTCTTTAGTTGCAGTACGCAGGCTCTTCGTTGCAGCGCGTGGGCCTCTCTCTAGTTGTGGTGCGCAGGCTCAGTAGATGCAGCACCCAGGCTCTCTAGTTGTGGCGCTTGGACTCCAGAGTGCGCGGGCTCAGTAGTTGTGGCGTGCGGGCTCTCTAGTTGTGGTGCGCGGGCTCTAGAGTGTGCAGGCTTAGTTGCCCCACAGCGTGTGGGATCTTAGTTCCCCGAGCAGAGCTTGAACTCACATCCCCTGCATTGGAAGGCAGATTCTTAACCATTGGACCATCAGGGAAGTCCCATAAAAATTTTTTTAATAGAGGTAAAATTGGTATATAACATTTTATTAGTTCAGGTGTACAACATAATGATTTGATGTTTGTATACACTGCAAAGTGATCACCACAATAAGTCTAGTTACCATCCATTATCATACAATTGACCCCCTTCACCCGTTTCACCCACCCTCCAAACTCCTTTCCCTCAGGTAACCACCAGTCTGTTCTCTGTAACTATGCGTTTTGTTTTGCTTGTTCACTTGTTTTTTTAGATTCCGCATATAACTGAAATCATACAGTAGTTGTCTTTCTCTATCTGATTTATTTCACTTAGCATAATACCCTTAAGGTCCATTCCTATTGTCACAAATGACAAGATTTCCTTCTTTTTTATGGCTTAGTAGTATTAGACCACACACACACACACACACACACACACACACACACACACACACACACACACCCCACATCTTTTTATCCAGTCATCCATCTATGGGCAGTTAGGTTGTTTCCATATTTTGGCTATTGTAAATAATGCCACAATGAATGTAGGGGTGCTTATGTCTTTTTTGAATAGTGTTTTTGTTTTCTTTGGATAAATATCCAGAAGTGGAATAGCTGGATCATATGGTAGTTCTGTTTTTAATTTTTTGCAGAGCCTCCATACTGTTTTCTGTAGTGGCTGTACCAATGTACATCCCCATCAACAGTGCACAAGGGTTCCCTTTTCTCCACATCCTTACCAACACTTGTTATTTCTTGCCTTTTTGATAATCTCCATTGTAACAGAATCTAAGGTGATATCTTATTGTGGTTTTGAATTGCATTTCCCTGATGATTAATGATGTTGAACAGCTTTTCATGTGCCTGTTGGCCATCTGTAGGTCTTCTTTAGAAAAATGTCTATTTGGATCCTCTGCCCATTTTTTAGTCAGATTGTTTTTTTGCTGTTGAGTTGTCTGAGTTCTTACTATATTTTTGATGTTAAGTCCTTATAGAATATATGATTTGCAAATATTTTCTCTCATTCAGTAGGTTGCCTTTTCATTTTGTTGATGGCTTCCTTTGTTATGCAGAAGCTTTTCACTTTGATATAGTCCCACATGTTTATTTTTGCTTTTAGAGTCAGATCCAAAAATTCAGCACCAAGACGGTTGTAAATAATGTTTTATTGGAGCACAGTCACACCATTTGCTTATGTATTGTATACAGCTGCTTTTACACTATAACTATAATGGCAGGGATGTTTAGTTGCAACAAAACCACATGGCCCACAAAGCCTAAAATATCTACTCTTTGGCCCTTGACAGAAAAAGTTGGTAACCCCTGGTGTAATATCTGGCATTTAGTAGGCATTCAACAAACATTGGCTCCTTTTCCCTTGAGTAAGCACCTTCTTTATATCACCTACGCATGCAGAATTAGAAGCATTCTTTGAGTAGCTTCAGGATCATCTTATGCTATTTAAATTACTTTCTTAGCCTGTCCTAGGTCAGACAGATTCAGGCAATCTTTGGACATTTTCACTGGCTTTTTCTTTATTTGGCAAGGTCACGGATAATGTTGCTTCTAACAGTGGTGAGACTCAGTAGCTTCAGAGGGTTCACTGCCCTTGTCAACATATAGAGTCTTTTACAAATAACACAGGCAAAGACTAAACAGACAGAAAGAACAGCTTTGAATGCAGTAGAAGAAAGTTTAAGTTTAAAAGGAATGGAAAATTTTGAAATGGGCTATACCCTGAACAGTGAGAATGAGAAGTTCGAGAGGGTGGATGAAGCAGTCAAGGGACATATTTACTCGGTAAATATGAGGGAGAACACATGAAAGTGGGCCCTCAACAGGAAATTTGCAAGCATTAAGATTTGATGTTGTTAATCTTGATTTCAGTTTATTAAAATCCGAAACATGAAGACTACTGCTTCTGCCCATGAAGGGGTAACTGCTATGAGAATTTTCTTCCCTCTGTAAACAACTAGAAGACCGGATAAAATATGTGAAACAACTGTTTTCAGATATTAGACAACAGGTAGTTTAGGACTGTGAAGAAGGAAGCAAATGAGCCCTGCCTGGAGGCAGTTTCTGGGTCCCAGGACAGGGAGAGGAAACCAAAACAGAATCTGGTGATTTTATTGTGTTTGAAGAGACAGAGAGTAGAGTTTAGGGAGGTCAAGGCAGCTAGACTTTGCAAGGCAGAGTACTAGCAGAGAAAAAGCTCCAGAAGTCTATATAGGGTTCTCCTGGTCTTTAGCTGAATACCAATCTGTGCATTCATAGAGTGAAATTCCAGGAGATTGGGCAAAGAACTACTGCCAGGAAAAAGAACAATTAACTGGGAGCTGTAAGGCAAACAATTCTCAGAGCTCACACAGAACTGGGAATAGTTTGAGTTCCCACAAGCCATAGTAGAGACACCTCAGTGAATACATGGAGCGTTCAGGAGATACCCACGGGAGAGTCACACCTTAGTGGAGTGGATAAACAAGACTTAGAGTGAAGGCTACTCTAGGACTGCCCTTCCACAAGCTTTAAAAACAACTTTCAAAAGGAATAAGCTGATTAATAGGTAACCGCCTCTAAGAACAGAGTCTAGCATCCAGTTAAAAGTTATTTTATATACAAACAAGCAGGGAAATCTAACCCCTAACCAGGAGAGAAATCAGTCAAAAGAAATAGACATAGAAGTTACATAAATAATGAAATTGACAGATAAGGACTTCAGCTATTATAAATGTTATGAACAGACTCAAGAATTTAAAGGAAAACATGAGCTTAATGAGGAGAGAATAAAATGTATAAAAGAAGATAGATAGATAAACAATATAATATCTGAAATGATAATTTTACTGATGAGCTTAACAGCAGATTAGAAACTGCAAAAAAAAAAAAATAAACGGTGATCTTGAAGATGTAGCAATAGAAACTATCAAAACTGAAGCACAGAGGAAAAAAAAAGAACAAAATATCCATGACCTCTGGGACAAAATCAAGCAGTCTAACATGCAATTGGAGTCTTAGAAGGAGAGAAAGGATGGGGGGAAGGAGGTCAAAGACCAAAAAAATTGAAAAAATAATTTCTGAAATTTGTCCACATATGATGAAAACTATAAAACTTATAGATCCAGGAAGCTCAATGAATGCCATGAAGGGGAAGCACAAAGAAAAATTCCACACTAAGGAGTATCATAATTGCTGAAAATAAGTGTTAAAAAGAAAAATTTCAAAGCAGAGAGAGTAAAAACATATACATTATACAAGGGAAGTAACATAAACTCTTTAGATTTCTGATCAGAAATAATGCAAGCCAAAAAACAGTGGAATGACATTTTAAAACTACTGAAAGGTTTTTAAAAATGACAACTTAGACTTCTATATCAGGTGAAAATAATCTTTCAAGACTGAAGGAAAAATAAAGACTTTTTCAGACAAACAAAAACTGAGAGAATTTGGGCCCAGCAAATATGCATTACAAGAAATATTGAAGTTCTTTAGGCAAAGGGAAAATGATATCAGAATAAACTTGGCTCTATACAGAAGAATGAAGAGTGCTAGTTATGGTAAAAATGTGGTTAAATATAAAAGACATTTTTCCTTATGTTTTTAATTTCTTTACAGGATAGCTGTTTAAACATAAAATAACAAGTAATCTGGAGTTTTGAACATATATAGAAGTAAAATACATGACAATAGCACAAGAGACAGAATGGAATTATACTGTTGTAGGGTTCTTATCCTATACATGAAATGGTATAATATTAATTTAAGGTAGTCTATTATATTAAAAATGCAAACTATAAACCTTAGAGAAACCACTAAAAAAAAACACACAAGAAAAATGTATACATAATAAGCCATTAAAAGAGAAGTAATGGAATACTAAAAAAAATATTCAAAAATCAGGCAGGAAAAAAAGAAAAAAGGAGCAATGAAAAGGTGAAATATGTACAAAACAAATAGCAAGGTGGTAGGTTTAAATCCAACCATTTTGATAATTACAGTAAATATAAATGGTCTACACATTAAAGGGCACAGACTGTCAAAATGAATTTTAAACAGCAGGACTCAACTATATGCTGCCTATAAGATATATACTTTAAATATAATGACAATGGTAAGTTAGACATAATGAGTGGGAAAAATTTGCCAGGCAAACACTAAATGTAAGAAAGCTGTAATAACTATATTAACATCAGACAAAATACAGAACAAGGAATAGTACCAGGACTCAAGAGAAACATTTCATGACAATTAAATTTAGGACAGGGGCTTCCCTGGTGGCACAGTGGTTAAGAATCCACCTGCCAATGCAGCGGACACGGGTTCAAGCCCTGGTCCAGGAAGATCCCACATGCCGCAAAGCAACTAAGCCCTTGTGCCACAACTACTGAGCCTGTGCTCTAGAGCCCGCAAGCCACAACTACTGAGTCCACATGCCACAACTACTGAAGCCCGTGCGCCTAGAGCCCATGCACTGCAACAAGAGAAGCCACCGCAACGAGAAGCCCATGCACTACAAGGAAGAGTAGCCCCCGCTCATTGCAACTAGAGAAAGCCTGCGCGCAGCAACGAAGACCCAACACAGCCAAAAATAATAAATAAATAAATAAATAAATAATTTTAGGACAGCTCATCAAGAAGACATAACGATCTTAAATGTGTATGTACCTAATAACAGTTTCAAAATATGTGAAGTAAACCTGACAGGACCAAAAGAATAAACAAATCCACAATTATAGAGGTTTCACATTCCTGTCTCAGCAATTTACAGGAAAATGACAGATAAGTATATAGATGTGAGCAACACTCTTAACCAACTTGACCTATTTGAAGTTTATAGACCCTTCATTCAACAATGGCAGAATACACATTCTTTTCAAGTGCGTATGGTACATTCCCCAAGATAGACCATAGCCTGGACCATAAAGTCTCAGTAAATTTTAAGAGGATTGAAATGAAGAGTATTCTCTCTGACCAAAACAAAAGTAAATTACATATTTTATAATTTTTGTAATTTACATAAGTTACCTTTATTTTTATAAAAAATGTTTAATAGTTTGTTTATTTGGATATCCAATGTAATCAACAAAAAGCTACTAAAAGTGACAAGTGAAGTTACCAAGGTCACAGGTTACAAGATTGCCATACAAAAAAAGGGGGGGGGTGGTATTACTATATAGCACCAAAGAACATTTGAATATGGAATGTTTAAAAACTGTACCATTCATGATTCCATCCAAAAACATGAAAT
The DNA here is from genome assembly GCF_002837175.3 of Physeter macrocephalus. Taxonomy (NCBI): domain Eukaryota; kingdom Metazoa; phylum Chordata; class Mammalia; order Artiodactyla; family Physeteridae; genus Physeter; species Physeter macrocephalus. The sequence goes on from NC_041217.1 coordinate 142,273,943, forward strand.
ATTTAAGGATAAATCTAACAAAATATGTGTAAGGTCTGTACACTGAAAACTACTTTTTTTTTTTAACCGAAAGTGATTTTATTTTATTTTTTAAATTTTTATTGGAATATAGTTGATTTGCAATGTTGTGTTAGTTTCTGCTGTACAACAAAGTGCAACAGGTATACATATACATAGATCCACTCTTTTTTTTTTTTTTTTTGTGGTATGCGGGCCTCCCTCTGTTGTGGCCTCTCCCGTCGCGGAGCACAGGCTCCGGACGTGCAGGCTCAGCGGCCATGGCTCACGGGCCCAGCCGCTCCGCGGCATGTGGGATCCTCCCAGACCGGGGTGCGAACCCGGTTCCCCTGCATCGGCAGGCGGACGCGCAACCACTGCGCCACCAGGGAAGCCCTATCCACTCTTTTTTAGATTATTTTCCCATATAGGTCATTACAGAGTATTGAGAAGAGTTACCTGTGCTATACAGTAGGTCCTTATTAGTTATCTATTTTATATAGAGTAGTGTGTATATGTCAATCCCCATTTCCCAGTTTATCCCTCCACTCTTCTTTTCCCCCTTGGTAACCGTAAGTTTGTTTTCTACATCTGCCTCTATTTCTGTTCTGTAAATAAGTTCATTTGTATCATTTTTTTTTTAGATTCCACATATAAGCGATAGCATATGATATTTGTCTTTCTCTGTCTGGCTTACTTCACTCAATATGACAATCTCTGGGTCCGTCCATGTTGCTGCAAATGGCATTATTTCATTCTTTTTTATGGCTGAATTGTATATATGTACCACATCTTCTTTATCCATTCCTCTGTCAATGGACAGTTAGGTTGCTTCCATGTCCTGGCTATTGTAAATAGTGCTGCAATGCACATTGGGGTGCATGTATCGTTTTGAATTATGGTTTTCTCTGGATATATGCCTAGGAGTGGGATTGCAGGATCATATGGGAGCTCTGTTTTTAGCTTTTTAAGGATCCTCTGTACAGTTCTCCATAGTGACTGGACCGATTTACATTCTTACCAACAGTGTAGGAGGGTTCCCTTTTCTCCATACCCTCTCCAGCATTTATTGTTGTAGATTTTTTGATGGTGGCCATTCTGACCAATGTGAGGTGATACCTTGTTGTAGTTTTGATTTGCATTTCTGTAATCATTAGTGATGTTGAACATCTTTTCATGTGCTTTTTGGACATCCATATGTCTTCTTTGGAGAAATGTCTATATAGATCTTCCACCCATTGGATTGTTTGATTGGGTTGTTTGTTTTTTTTGATATTGAGCTGCATGAGCTGTTTGTATATTTTGGAAATTAATCTCTTGTTGGTTGCTTCGTTTGCAAGTATTTTCTCCCATTCTGTGGGTTGGCTTTTCGTTTTGGAAAACTACTAATAATTGATGAAAAAATAAAGTCCTTAAAAATGGAGAAATAGTTCATGGTCATGGATTGGAACACAGTATTTTTAAGGTGGTAGTTCTTCTCACACTGCAATCCCAATAAAAAATTAGTAAGCCCTTTTGGGGTAGAAATTGACAGGTTAATTCTAAAGTTTATATGGAAGTGTAAGGGACCTAGAATTCCCAAAACAATTTTGAAAAAGAACAAAGTTGGAAGACTTACACTGCCTGATTTCAAAATATAATGCATTATTCATGGTAGTGTGGTATTTGTGCAAAGATAGACATATAGATCAATGGATAAAACAAAGCGTTCAAATATAGATTTATATGCATGTTGTCAGTTGATTTTGTGCAAAGATACCAAAGTAATGCAACAGAGAGAGAGAATGGTCTTTTTTTTTTTAACAAATGGTGATGAATCAACTGGATATCAATAAGGACAACTTCAACCTTTACCTTATGCCACCCACAAAAATTATCTCAAAATGGATCATAGACCTAAATGCAAAAGCTACAGCTGTAAAACTGGTAGAAGAAAATACAGGAGAAAATCTTCTACAACCTTAAGAGTATGAAAAATTTCTTAGAGAGGATACTAAAAGCCCTCGCCGTAAAAGGAAAAAAAAAAACCTGATAAATTGGACTTCATCACAATTTGCAACTTTTGCTCTTCAGAAGACTCCATTTAGAAAAAAAGGGAGGGGGCAAGCCATAGACTAGGAGAAAATATCTGCAAAACATATATTTGACAAAGGGCCTCTATCCAGGTTATATAAAGAAGTCTTACAACTAAATAACACAAGGGAATTTGGGGGAGTGATAGAACTTTTTGAAATTTTGATTGTGGTGGTGGTAGTTAAAAGAGTGTGTGTGTGTGTGTGTGTGTGTGTGTGTGTGCCAAAACTCCTTGAACTGCACACTTAAAATGGGTGCATTTTATTATAGGTAACTGGACCTCAATTAAATTTTTTTTTTTTTTTTTCTTGTGGTACGCGGGCCTCTCACTGTTGTGGCCTCTCCCGTTGCGGAGCACAGGCTCCGGAAGCACAGGCTCAGTGGCCATGGCTCACGGGCCCAGCCGCTCCGCAGCATGTGGGATCC
>NC_041217.1:142281438-142286933 GCF_002837175.3 Physeter macrocephalus
ATCATTCCAGTCTTTTTCATCTCTAAAGCAATATTAGCTGACAGTTTACTAATTGATCACAAAACTCCAGAAGTGATATTAAATGTTATCCTCATTTTAAACATGGAAAATACTGTGGCTAGTTATTTAAAACCTTGTCCAAGGCCACAGAGACAGGATTAAAAATTAGAAATTCCTTTACACTGAACATTAGGATATTGCCACTAGCCCAAACCCACACTTTCAAATCAGATAACTGTGTGTAGAAAAAGAGCACTGGATGTGAGGGTCAGAAAACCTTGTTTCTAGTCTAAGCTGAGTAAGATCATTCCTCTACCTGTGCTCTGTACCCCATCCCCTTCTGTATTCTCAGAACTATTAATAATTATCAATTATCATTATCAATAATCTCTTCTTTAGTATTTTTACTAATCTCAAAGAAACTAGATATTCTATCCACATTTAAACATGAAAAGCCTCTTACCTTAAAAGAAACACACACATATATGCAATAAAAACAAAGACAAAAATCTTCTCTGACTTTAGCTGCTACTTTCTCTTCCTCTTTGCAGCCAAAATTTAAAAAGAGTTATCTATAGTTACTATCTTTATTTTTTCTCTTCCACTAATTACTCAGCTCACACCACTCTGGCCTTCAATCCATTTCTCCACCAGAATAGCTTTTCTTCAGTTACCAATGACTGCTAAACCCCATTGTACTTGGCCTCTTACCAGCATTAAAAAAAAAACCTTTCTATCGAAATACATTTATTCATAAAAGTGTAAAAATCATAAATGTACAACTTGATGAATTCTCATAAAATAAATACCCTTAGGTAACCAGCATCCAGACTAAGAAAGAGAACATTTCTAGCATCCAGAAACCCTCTCATGTCCCCTCCATCTAGGAGATAAGACCAAAGATTAGTTTTGCCTTGTTTTAAACATATGGAACCATAAATGGAACCATATAGTATACATTCTTTGTCTAGTTCTTTCCTTATTTCCTTTCTTCCCTCCTTCCTTCCTTTTTTTTCAACCTTATGTTTATGTGATTGATCCATATTCTTATATGTAGTTATAGTTCATTCATTCTCATTTCTTTATGTGGATATTCCACATTATTCATCTCTTCTACTGTTGATGGGGCCTTTGGGTAGTTTCTACTGCTGGGCTATTTTAAATACGTTTCAGCAGCATTTGACCCTGTTGAAAACTTCTCCCTGAAATGCTCTTCCCTTGGCTCCCAGGATACCACACTGTCCTGGTTTTTCCCCTTCCCTTGTGGTGCTCCTTCCTTTTCTGTCTCCTTGGAAGCTCATCCTTCTCTACCCTGTCACTAAATATTGGAGTTCCTTAGGGCTCAACCCCATTTACTCGTTTTGTCTTACTTCGTATATTCTTCTTTGGCATTCTCATCACACCTGTAGTTTAAATTATCACCCATGTGATGGTGACTAACAGATTTGTATTTCTAGCCCAGTCATGACATGTCAGCTCCAGAAGAGCCTTATCTTCTCCACTTAGAGGTCCCAAATGACCTTAAATTCAACATATCCAGAGCTGAATTCATGTTCTTCCCTGGCCATACCTTTGCTTCTGAAGTTCCCTATTTCCATGAGTGGCATCATCACCTATCCAGTCCACAAGCCATCATAGGAGCTCCTCTTGATACCTCTCTCTCCCTTGCTGACTGTATCCAAATCATCAATTCCTGTCAATATTAGCTCTTTTATATCTCTCATTCATTCTTTGCTATCCATCCCCACTACCATCACCCTAATATAAGCTACCAACTTTTGGAATCTGGACTGTTGCAAGAGACTCCAAACTGGGCTCCCATATCCACTCTCACTCTCCTTCAATCCACTCTTCATACTACATCAGGATAATCCTTTTTTAAAAAGATATATATTTACTCAAGTAATGTCCCTGTTTAAATCTTCCCAAATAAGGACCAAGATTCTTAACATAACCTACCAGGCACTGTATAGTCTGATTCCTGCTTACTTCTTTCGTGTTTGTTTACATTACACTGCCTGTTTTTCTTTAGCTACACTGGTCTTCTGTCAGTTCTCCTAATTACCATCATTGGGCCTTTGCAAATGCTGTTGTCGCTACCTGAAACAGTAATCTTCCCTCCAGTCTTTTCTGTATATTTCTTACTCATTCTTCCAACTCAGTCACTTCTCCCTGGAAGCCGTTTTTTCATTGTGTTTAACACAGTTGTGATTTTTTATTTTATTTAAGTAATTATTTACCACATAAACTTAAGTTCCATAAGGGCAGATGTCTATTTTTGTTCACCTTTGCATAACTAATGCTTTCTGATAGAGGTGCTCAGTAAATATTCGTTGAATGAATAAACCTTTCTGAGCGTTGGTTTCCAATTCTTACAGCTATTCAACATTGTTGTAAGCTTCAAATAAGATAATATATGTGGGGAGCTGGGAAGATGGTGGAAGAGTAAGACGCGGAGATCACCTTCCTTCCCACAGATACATCAGAAATACATCTACACGTGGAACAACTCCTACAGAACACCCACTGAACGCTGGCAGAAGACCTCAAACCTCCCCAAAGGCAAGAAACTCCCCACGTACCTGGGTAGGGCAAAAGGAAAAAGAATAAACAGAGACAAAAGAACAGGGATGGGACCTGCACCAGTGGGAGGGAGCCGTGAAGGAGGAAAGGTTTTCACACACTAGAAGCCCCTTTGCGGGCGGAGACTGTGGGTGGCGGAGCGGGGAAGCTTTGGAGCCGCGGAGGAGAGCGCAGCAACAGGGGTGCGGAGGGCAAAGCGGAGAGATTCCCGCACAGAGGATCGGTGCCGACCAGCACTCACCAGCCCGAGAGGCTTGTCTGCTCACCCCCCAGGGCGGGCGGGGGCTGGGAGCTGAGGCTCAGGCTTCGGTTGGATGCCAGGAGAGGACTGGGGGTGGCGGCATGAACACAGCCTGAATGGGGCTAGTGCGCCACAGCTACCCGGGAGGGAGTCCGGGAGAAGTCTGGCGCTGCCGAAGAGGCAAGAGACTTTTTCTTCCCTCTTTGTTTCCTGGTGCGCGAGGAGAGGGGATTAAGAGCTCTGCTTAAAGGAGCTCCAGAGACAGGCGCGAGCTGTGGCTATCAGTGCGGACCCCAGAGACGGGCATGAGACACCAAAGCCGCTGCTGCCGCCACCAAGAAGCCTGTGTGCGAGCACAGGTCACTATCCACACCTCCCCTCCCGGGAGCCTGTGTAGCCCGCCACTGCCAGGGTACCGTGATCCAGAGACAACTTCCCCGGGAGAAGGCACGGCGCACCTCAGGCTGGAGCAACGTCACGCCGGCCTCTGCCGCCGCAGGCTCGCCCTGCACTCTGTACCCCTCCCTCCCCCCCTGGTCTGAGTGAGCCAGAGCCCCCGAATCAGCTGCTCCTTTAACCCCGTCCTGTCTGAGTGAAGAACAGACGCCCTCCGGCGACCTATACGCAGAGGCGGGGCCAAATCCAAAGCTGAACCCTGGGAGCTGTGTGAGCAAAGAAGAGAAAGGGAAATCTCTGCCAGCAGCCTCAGGAGCAGCGGATTAAATCTCCACAATCAACTTGATGTACCCTGCATCGGTGGAAAACTTGAATAGACAACGAATCATCCCAAATTGAGGAGGTGGACTTTGAGAGAAAGATATATTATTTTTTCCCCTTTTCCTCTTTTTGTGAGTGTGTATGTGTATGCTTCTGTGTGAGATTTCATCTGTATAGTTTTGCTTTCACCATTTGTCCTAGGGTTCTGTCCATCCGTTTGTTTGTTTTTTTTTTTTACTATAAAAACATGTTTGTTCCTTAATAATTATTTTTTATTTTAATAACTTTATTTTATTTTATCTTGCTTTATTTTAATTTATTTTATCCTCTTTCTTTCTTTCTACTTTTTCTCCCTTTTATTCTGAGCCGTGTGGATGAAAGGCTCTTGGTGCTGCAGCCAGGAGTCAGTGCTGTGGCTCTGAGGTGGGAGAGCCAACTTTAGGACACTGGTCCACAAGAGACCTCCCAGCTCCACGTAATATCAAAAGGTGAAAATCTCCCAGAGATCTCTGTCTCAACACCAACACCCAGCTCCACTCAGCAACCAGCAAGCTACAGTGCTAGACACCCTATGCCAAACAACTAGCAAGACAGGAACACAACCCTACCCATTAGCAGAGAGGCTGCCTAAAATCATAAGGCCACAGACACCCCAAAACACACCACCAGACGTGGACCTGCCCACCAGAAAGACAAGATCCAGCCTCATCCACCAGAACACAGGCACTAGTCCCCTCCACCAGGAAGTCTACACAACCCACTGAACCAACTTTAGCCACTGGGGACAGACACCAAAAACAACAGGAACTACGAACCTGCAGCCTGCAAAAAGGAGACCCCAAACACAGTAAGATAAGCAAAATGAGAAGACAGAGAAACACACACCAGATGAAGGAGCAAGATAAAAACCCACCAGACCTAATAAATGAAGAGGAAATAGGCAGTCTACCTGAGAAAGAATTCAGAGTAATGATCATAAAGATGATCCAAAATCTTGGAAATAGAATAGAGAAAGGACCTAGAAGAACTGAAGAAGAAACAAGCAATAATGAACAACACAATTAATGAAATTAAAAATACTCTAGATGGGCTTTCCTGGTGGTGCAGTGGTTGAGAGCCCGCCTGCCGATGCAGGGGACCCGGGTTCGTGCCCTGGTCCGGGAAGATCCCACATGCCGCGGAGCGGCTAGGCCCCTGAGCCATGGCCACTGAGCCTGCGTGTCCGGAGCCTGTGCTCCACAACGCGAGAGTCCACAACAGTGAGAGGCCCGTGTAGGGCAAAAAAAAAAAAAAAAAATCTAAATGGGGTCAATAGCAGGATAACTGAGGCACAAGAATAGATAAGTGACCTGGAAGATAAAATAGTGGAAATAACTACTGCAGAGCAGAATAAAGAAAAAAGAATGAAAAGAACTGAGGACAGTCTCAGAGACCTCTGGGAAAACACTAAACGCCCCAACATTTGAATTATAGGGGTCCCAGAAGAAGAAGAGAAAAATTAAAGGACTGAGAAAATATTTGAAGAGATTATAGTTGAAAATTTCCCTAATATGGGAAAGGAAATAGTTAATCAAGTCCAGGAAGCCCGGAGAGTCCCATACAGGATAAATCCAAGGAGAAACATGCCAAGAAATATTAATCAAACTGTCAAAAATTAAATACAAAGAAAACATATTAAAAGCATCAAGGGAAAAACAACAAATAACACACAAGGGAATCCCCATAAGGTTAACAGCTGATCTTTCAGCAGAAACTCTGCAAGCCAGAAGGGAGTGGCAGGACATATTTAAAGTGATGAAGGAGAAAAACCTACAACCAAGATGACTCCACCCAGCAGGGATCTCATTCAGACTTGATGGAGAAATTAAAACCTTTACAGACAAGTGAAAGCTGAGAGAGTTCAGCACCACCAAACCAGCTTTACAACAAATGCTAAAGGAACTTCTCTAGGCAA
>NC_041217.1:142288174-142289658 GCF_002837175.3 Physeter macrocephalus
CCCAAAGTTAGCAGAAGGAAAGAAATCATAAAGATCAGATCAGAAATAAATGAAAAAGAAATGAAGGAAACGATAGCAAAGATCAATAAACAAAATTGATAAACCATTAGCCAGACTCATCAAGAAAAAGGAGAAGACTCAAATCAATAGAATTAGAAATGAAAAAGGAGAAGTAACAACTGACACTGCAGAAATACAAAAGATCATGAGAGATTACTATAAGCAACTCTATGCCAGTAAAATGGAAAACATGAAAGAAATGGACAAATTCTTAGAAGTACACAACCTACCAAGACTGAATCAGGAAGAAATAGAAAATATGAACAGACCAGTTACAAGCACTGAAATTGAAACTGTGATTAAAAATCTTCCAACAAACAAAAGCCCAGGACCAGAAGGATTCACAGGCGAATTCTGTCAAACATTTAGAGAAGAGCTAACACCTATCCTTCTCAAACTCTTCCAAAATATAGCAGAGGGAGGAACACTCCCAAACTCATTCTACCAGGCCACCATCACCCTGATACCAAAACCAGACAAAGATGTCCCAAAGAAAGAAAACTACAGGCCAATATCACTGATGAACATAGATGCAAAAATCCTCAACAAAATACTAGCAAACAGGATCCAGCAGCACATTAAAAGGATCATACACCATGATCAAGTGGGGTTTATTCCAGGAATGCAAGGATTCTTTAATATACGCAAATCAATCAACGTGATGCACCGTATTAACAAATTGAAGGAGAAAAAACATATGATCGTCTCAATAGATGCAGAGAAAGCTTTCGACAGAATTCAACACCCATTTATGATTCCAAACCAGAAAAGAAGAAGTAAAGCTGTCCCCGTTTGCAGATGACAGGATACTATACATAGGGAATCCTAAAGATGCTACCAGAAAACTACTAGAGCTAATCAATGAATTTGGTAAAGTAGCAGGATACAAAATTAATGCACAGAAATCTCTTGCATTTCTATACACTGATGATGAAATATCTGAAAGAGAAGTTTAGGACACACTCCCATTTACCACTGCAGCAAAATGAATAAAATACCTAGGAATAAACCTACCTAAGGAGACAAAAGACCTGCATGCAGGAAACTATAAGACAGTGATGAAAGAAATTAAAGATGATACAAACAGATGGAGAGATATACCATGTTCTTGCATTGGAAGAACCAACATTGTGAAAATTACTATACTACCCAAAGCAGTCAACAGATTCAATGCCATCTCAATGAAACTACCAAGGGTAGTTTTCACAGAACTAGAACAAAAAATTTGCCAATTTTTTTTGGAAACACAAAAGACCCCGTATAGCCAAAGCAATGCTGAGAAAGAAAAACGGAGCTGGAGGAATCAGCCTCCCTGACTTCAGACTATACTGCAAAGCTACAGTAATCAAGACAGTATGGTACTGACACAAAAACAGAAATATAGATCAATGGAACAGGATAGAAAGCCCAGAGATAAACCCACA
>NC_041217.1:142289715-142316323 GCF_002837175.3 Physeter macrocephalus
TCTTAGAGGAAAACATAGGCAGAACACTCTGTTACATAAATCACATCAAGATCCTTTTTGACCCACCTCCTAGAGAAATGGAAATAAAAACAAAAATAAACAAATGGGACCTAATGAAACTTAAAAGCTTTTTCACAGCAAAGGAAACCAGAAACAAGACCAAAAGACACCCCTCAGAATGGGAGAAAATATTTGCAAGTGAAGCAACTGACAAAGGATTAATCTCCAAAATTAGAAGCAGCTCTGTGCAGCTCAATATCAAAAAAACAAACAACCCAGTCCAAAAATGGGCAGAAGACCTAAATAGACATTTCTCCAAAGAAGATATACAGATTGCCAACAAACATATGAAAGAATGCTGAACATCATTAATCATTAGAGAAATGCAAATCAAAACTACAATGAGCTATCATCTCACACTGGTCAGAATGGCCATCATTAAAAAATCTAGAAACATAAATCCTGGCGAGGGTTTGGAGAAAAGGGAACACTCTTGCACTGCTGGTGGGAATGTAAATTGATACAGCCACTATGGAGAACAGTATGGAGGTTCCTTAAAAAACTACAAATAGAACTACCATACGACCCAGCATTCACACTACTGGGCATATACCCTGAGAAAACCATAATTCAAAAAGAGTCATGTACCAAAATGTTCATTGCAGCTCTATTTACAATAGCCAGGACATGGAAGCAACCTAAGTGTCCATCAACAGAGGAATGGATAAAGAAGATGTGGCACATATATACAATGGAATATTACTCAGCCATAAAAAGAAACGAAATTGAGTTATTTGTAGTGAGGTGGATGGACCTAGAGTCTGTCATACAGAGTGAAGTAAGTCAGAAAGAGAAAAACAAATACCATAAGCTAACACATATATATGGAATCTAAGGGGAAAAAAAAAAAAAGGTCATGATGAACCTAGGGTAAGACGGGAATGGAGACGCAGCCCTACTAGAGAATGGACTTGAGGATGTGGGGAGGGGGAAGGGTAGGCTGTGACAAAGTGAGAGAGTGGCATGGACATATATACACTACCAAACGTAGGATAGATAGCTAGTGGGAAGCAGCCGCTTAGAACAGGGAGATCAGCTCGGTGCTTTGTGACCACCTAGAGGGGTGGAATAGGGAGGGTGGGAGGGAGGGGGACTCGAGGGAAGAGATATGGGAACATGTGTATATGTATAACTGATTCACTTTGTTGTAAAGCAGAAACTAAGACACCATTGTAAAGCAATTATACTCCAATAAAGATGTTAAAAATAAAAAAGATAACATATGTGGAAGTACACCCTAAAATACAGCACACTAAAGAAGTGTAAGGAACTGGTATTATTTATACCCAAGCAGATAGATTCTTGCTACTGAAGATTAAAATTATTAAATTTTGTTGTGATACTAAGATTATGCAAACAAATGGCAAAAATTATTGTGGTTTCATTTCTCATTCTTTTGGTTTGTTGATCTGGTTCCAGTCATTCCATCATTCCTGCCATAGTTCAGACTGTCATCATTTTCCCTTGGTTTCCCTGTTCAAGATCTTCCTCTCTTCCCTTAGTCCATCCTCCCTTCTTCAGTATAGTTATCTTTATTAAACGCATTTGCATCATATTACTCCCTTAGTTCAAATCACTCTATGGTTTCCCATTGCTTACAGGATGATATCTAAGCTCGTTAATGGGGCATATATGACTCTGCATGATCTGACCTATGCTTTTCCTTCTACCTGTGTCCCTCACGCTTTTCCACCTTACCTGCCCTCCAGCAACACTAAACTTCTTGTTTATTAGATGTGTTACCTTCTTTCTTGCCATTTTGCCATTGCTGATATCATATTCCTTCTCTTCTAAAGTGCTTGTACTCCTCTTGGTCTACTCCTTAATCATATCATCCTTTTAAGATTCAGCTGGTACTCCTTTGTGACATTTTCTCTTGAAGTCCTCAGGCAAAGTTAGACATTTCTTCCCAAAGCACATACTAAGGGACTTAACCACATTGGTAAAATTAGTTATTTACACTTCTTATGTACAAGTACATTTCACTACTTATTGTGAACCCTTCAAAGGCAGGGATACTATTCTTTTTAATCTCTCTATCCATAGACATATAGCAGATACTTGAGATTTACTGACAGGGTGATTAGAGGAGAAGAGTGACCAAGAGAAAGGAGGAATGGTCAGATTTTAAAGTATGGGAAGATGCGTAGGGTCAAATTCATGTTGTATAGTGGATTCCGTCTATTACTATTATTAAGACTGAGGTCAGCTGCAGGATCCTGGTGCTATATAGAGGGGGGAGTTACAATGCATTTGACTTTAGCTCGTTAGGGTTCTTAATGTGTCATCAAGATCAACTTAACAGTTCGATGTTTTTATTGCACATCTGCTTACTATATGACATTTGAGTTTTACTTTGAGGTCTTGTAAGGTAACCAAGGTGAACACATACAAAAAGTTAAAGATATGCTAATGCTCATGTTATATAGTACATAGGATGAGCCTAGCAAATGTTGAAGGAATAAAATCAGTCATCTGTTTTTCAGTTTTTAAAGTCATTTCACATGAACTAACTCATTGTTCTTTCATAATCTTTTTAATCAGGCAGAAGGGTTATTGTTTTCTCTTACAAGTAAAGAAACTGAGGTTCAGAGAGGTAAAGGACTTTGGCAAGAACACTAGAAAGTTAGAAAGTCACGGAGTCTGGACTAGACTGACTTGTCTACCAGAATGCCTGCCATGGAGCCACCTGGCCTTTCTGGTTGGCTATACCAGTGCAATGCCATTTGTGCTTTGATCTGTAAGAATTTTTTTAACCTGAAAGTTAAAAATTCTGAAAGTTTCCAAATTACATTCAAAGTGGAACATTGTCCCTCAAATGCCAGAGTTAAAATGAATGAATATAAATCTAGCCAAGTCTTCAAGTGCTCTTTACTTGATATGGGCTGGTTCAGGCTTGGTGCCTCTATTGAGTTAGTTGATACTTGAGGCACTGAGGAGATGAAACTCAACACAGATAAGATTCAGTACAGTTGGGAGATGGTAAGAGCAGCAGGGTCATGGTATAGGAGAAGATAATATTAATGAGCCTAGGATGTGGAGCCTAGGGTACAGTATGGAGTTACCACGTCGAGGATGATGAAGGAGAGAACCAGATCCTAGAAGAGGATTTGGGGAACAGGGATAGAGTGTAGAAGAAGCTCTACGCTACCTCCCAGTTTTGCCCAATTGTGACTACCACTGCTCCCAGACATACACAGCGATAATATCCAAGGCTCCCCAGGGGAGCCAAATTCCCCTCTCCTCATGGTATCCCCAAAGATATCCAACTCTAGTAGAGAGTTGATCACTGCCACTTGTTCCCTAGCTTCCTGTATGTGTCCAAAGTGGCAGCCTACTCGTTATTAAGCTCCAAGAAACCAACCTTGGTGAATACCTCCTGAGTTAGCAAAGCAAGGAGATACTTTCATTATCCTTCTTTCCTAGCAGACTTCACCAAAGACTGGCTACAGCATGGTATTATTTTCTCCCAGGCCATAACTGGGTAAAGGTTTTAGTGTTAGGAAATTGGAGAAGGTCAAGTTTGGGTAACATTATTTTGGTCTTGTCACATAGCTTTGAATGTCTTTTTTGCTGGAGAAGAGTTTATATGACATCATTTAGGAGGCTCTTGGATTAAGTTTTGGTGAAATGTGTATCTTGAATGACAAAGAATGGAAAAAGTGTGGTGTATAGAAACCGGTAGACCTCCCTCATAGTCTTCCCTCTGTAACTTGCCACCTTTTTTACTTTGGAAAAGTCATAAGTCCTCTGAATGTTGGTTTTCTAAGCAGACAAACGAGTTATATTAGAAAATATGCATATGACCATGTATAATAGATCTAAAAGTAGCTTTAGACATATTTACTAATTTTGCTAAGCCTGTGTTTTCATCTGTCATGTGGCAATATTAACAGTTTTAGGATTAAATGAGTTCATGAATATTGATTGCTTTGCTGAATAAAAGTTTGTTTCTTTCATATGAGTGAACAGATATAGATTCTAGAATCAGAACATCTTTAATTAAAACTAAATCTCAACCATATCAGGAGCATATAGCCTCTTAGGACTTCTGTTTCCTGAAATGGGGCTAATTATGCCTACCTCATAGAGCCCTTATGTTAATGAGGAGTAGGGAGATGAATTTAAAGTGTCTAGTGCATAGTAGTTGCTCAATAAATATTGGAATCCTTTCCCTTTCCATCATCTTCCCTACCCTAGACTCCAAGGTTTCCCTTAACTCTAAACTTTTCCAATACTATATACAATTCTAATACATAAATCTTCAGCAAATGAAATGGATCAACTAAAAGTAGGTAAATTTCAAATAATAAAAAACTCCTGAATGACAACCTTCCTAGTGTTCTTTAAAAAATAAAACTTTCCTTAATTCTCAGATCATTTCTTGCTTTCATTTTGCTGAGCAATCTCTAGAGATTTTGTTTTGTTTGGCTTTTCTAACATTTTTACTATATGTTGCTCAAAATAATTTTGTATAAAATGATTTATTCCTAGCCTCTGGAGAAAAATTTTTACTTTTTAGTTTTTTTATACTCACATTAAAGGTTCTTTTTTTTTTTTAACTATAGTGCTTTTCAGTACATTTTTTTAGCTCAAAGTTACATGTTGATTAGTTTTTTGAAAATTAGGACTTATAATTAGCACACAAAAATGATTACTGCCTGTTTTGGAGAATTAACACTTTAGCATGGTTTCATTTTACAATAATTTTTTTGGCATTGACATAAATAAGTGCTACAGGTATGAATCTGTGCACAAAAGACATGCTTGACTCAGGAAAGGAGCATTATTTTATCATGTGTCAAATTTTTTTTAAAGATTATTGAATTTGAGGATTTTCCTATTTTTGTAATACAAAATATTATTGATGTGTGTGTGTGTGTGTGTGTCAGCTTGTTTGTGTACAAGAACCAGTGAACCAGTAAGTAAACATATGCACATGTATAATAGAGGGATTACTTATTGGTTCTTGTATTTATCTGAGTGTGAGTCCTAAAAAATATAATAGTAAAATAATGCTGGTATACTATTATTTTTATAGGAGACATTATTTTAAATTAAGTGTTAGAGTATTTTGATGTATAGTACACATTACTGGATAGTTTCTCTACCAATCTGAAAGCATTTTTATTAGCTATATAATGCATCCTCATAAATTTGAGAGCCATCATGTCTTACAAAGTAGAGTTTAAATGACGTTTGAATTACCCTAATTCTTGTGTAGTACACAGAGATGTAATATATTAGAATGGAAAGATAATTATAGAGAAACATTAAATATGAAATGAAACTAATGTGCCTTTCAAAAAATGAAAATGTGTAAGTTCAAATTATATTGATGTTGAATTTGAGTGGTCTGTATTTTACTTATTTTGACTAGTTGTTTCAAGTCATCAGTGACTACTGAATTAAGTTTAGCCTATCTTATGTCAGAATCCTTTTGAGCCTTATACTTTTCACTCAAACCCAGAGGTCAATAAAATAGTACTCTGATGATAGTTTTTAGTATTTCTTACCTCACTGTGGAATAATTTCCAGGCACAACCGCCTCCCCAGGTAGACTATGTATTCCTCTAGAAAATTACAAGTATCTTTTGTATTTTATTTTGTCTAGGGAAGTACCCATTTAAATTAAAGCAGTAAACATTTATTATGTGGCTGGCCCATCAAAGCAACCTACTAAGCCCTATGGGGGCTGAAAATGAGAATATAAGATCCAAGCTGTGTCCTCAAGGACTTTAGGACCTAAACACAGACACAAACAAAGTTAAAAGGACCACAAACCAAGAATTCTAGAGGTTCACAATAAGGGTATAGGAGTTGAACAGAAGGAGAAAAATCACTTGGCTTGGGTGGGCCAGGCATTGATTAACTAGAAAGGTGAAGTTCTTTCTAGTTTCTAGATAGCACCCACTTATGCTGCTGTGCCTAACTTTGTGTAGTTAATTCAGACTCTATTTTTCCCAGGAGGAAAACCCATGCCAAGATGCCCAGCAGCATTATGTCCATGTGCTGAGACCAAAGCTGTTAGCATAACTGCCTGAGTTTGCCAAGGAATTAGATGCTGCTGGAAAAATATTCAGAGCTCCTATGTTTGCTGTCCAAAGAGTTCCACAGTGTTGTGGGGTAAATGGCATCCCACTATTGACTAGATATGTGCCAAATGGCTGGTTGGTACTCTTTACACATACAAAACAGGCTTGAGATGTATCCTTGTAGATTTGAAGGCTCTGTGATTATGATGAGCTGAAGCCACCATTGATTAATACAGTAGCTCTCTGAAATAATGAGGTTTTTCCACTAACAGTACCTCTTCATCAGACTTAAAATGAGGACCCAGCTTGAAGTAAAAAACACCTTTCTAACCAAAGATTTTGTCTTGATTCTCTGTGAATATGTTGTGATTATAGAATAAGGCAAAGGGCTTGTTTTGATAAGATCTTGGGTTCTTATGATCAATATTTCCTAGGTTGACTTCATATGCTTTTGTTAATAAATGACTTTCCAAATGTTACAAAAATGAAGAAAAATATGAGGGTTTTTTTTGTTGTGTTTTTTTTTCCTGCATAAGATACCCCTTCTGTATTTCAGATTGAGAAAAATTCTGTATTTCTACTGCATCATTCATGTATATGATGGTTTTTAAATTTCTGGAACTGTTAAGATATTGAAATTATGTTGCCATACCAAAATTACTATGGATTCACCAATAGATGTGATTTCCTAAAAATTAGCAACTGATTTCTTCTGTTGAATTCCTGCTCAGCATCATTATTTTGTCCTTTGCTTTCCATGAGTGTTTAATGCTTCCAGATTCTTTTCCAAAGAAGTCTCCATGAGCTTTGGCTTGCATTCTCCAGCCAGGTTGTTGATGTTTATATGCGTGCATGCATGCGCGTGTGGGTGCGTTTATGTGTGTGCGAAGCAACACTGAATCCCTTTTAACTCTGCCCAGGTAACAGACGCTGGGCATTTGTGAATCAAATCGTGCACACGCTGTGGCAAGTACAGAGCCATTCGCTGTTGTTTTGTTAGCACACGTTAGCATTGATTATGATGTGGACATACTTATTTCCCAGACTTGCTTCATCTAAATAACAGCAACAAATAATGAAGTGTCCAGAGCTTAGGCATCATCATGTGGTGTTTCCTTAAGTCCAAATTGAAGTAAAAACTGAGTAAATGACCATTTTATTTATTTTTAAAATCCCCTGTCAGGAGAGAGTAATTAACTCAGGATCCACAATTAGCCTCACAGCAGTCCGTGTTAACCACCTCCAGCCATCCCAGGTCTTTCAGAGGTGGCCTAATTCTGAGATTATTTTGCACTCGAAACAGAGAGACTTATAATAACCAGCTTGAAACACGTTTAAGAAGTGTGAGGTTTTTCCTTTTTCCTTTTGAGTTAACGTCTGCCCTCTCTAATGATAATTTTCTGGTTTGCAAGTGGAAAAAAAAACACAAATATTTGGAGAGAGTGTTCTTTCCTGCCAAGTTCTAGAGCTTTGTCTTTCCTTTGGTAAATCTAGAAGTAGCTGCTTTGCTTTAGCTGGAAATTTCATTATTGATTTAGTTACGTGACACAAAAGAATTAGCAAAATGAATAAAATATTAAAGCTTGGGAGAGAAATATGAAGAAAACTTAGAGAGGCCCACTCATCACCATTGCTTGCTGTTAAAGTATAATTGCTGGCTTTTCCTTGTTTACCTTTTTGGTTTGGTTTTGTTTTAAAGGAAATGTTCAGTTGCAGAGCATTCCTGCATAATTCAGATATAGCCCAAAACTCGACCCTGGGAACCTTTGCTGCTGCTCTCTGAACGTTTTTTATGCAACCTGCTTTTACAGGTTTAAATTACACTCTGTGACACTGTTTTTGTGGTTGAATTAGAAACTTTTTTTTTTTTTTTTTTTTTTTTTTTAGTTAAACCTGTGATAAGTAATTGTCACAGTTAGCGCCCTGGTACAATGCTAATTTGAAGTGACATGTCCATACTGGCCCTCCGTAACATGAAGACGCCTAACAGGTGTGAGGGGTGTGGCTTCCCATGGGCTCTGTTGAACTTCTAACCAGAGAAAAATAGCAGAAAAAGTGAAATGAACCTTGAATAAAGCTGTCAGCAGTAATTATCTCAGCAACACTTTGTGGGGAGATAAAATAAGCACTGGTGCTTTTATAACCTGAACACACTGGACCCAAGATAGATTTTTCACCCATTTAACATAAACTGCTGAATACCTTTCAAGAGGTATTTTCATGGAGCCTAATTAAACAATAACAATAATTATTATCATGAAATATAAATTTCTGGAAGACATTCATTTGTCTTTTAGGTTAACACATGGTTTCTTTTTGGGGTTTTTTTTTAGTGGTAGTTTTGGTATCAACCTTTTTTTTTCATGCTTCTTGTTTTGGTAAGCCATTATGGTGTGAAATCTCAAATCGTCTATAGAAAATTATCTTCTGGGAAAGGATACTTTCACAATTAGCACAAAAATAGCTTGAAAGTTTGGTTTTCAGATACTTTGAGAGGTGTTCAGTATATTGGACTTGCCCATATAAAACAGAATAATACATATGAATGAGCTGAATGAAATGCAAGTCATCATATCAACACTGCTGCATATGCTTCCTTGGAGAGGTATAACAGCACTATGCTTCTTGAGTGGAGTAGGACCCAGGGAAGATTTGATAAATCTTTTTCAATCTGTTCTTCAAACACCATCCATTGTCATTTTCCTTGTCAGCGGTATTTTTAAAGTAGACTTTAGTTTACTTAAAAAATAATTCAAAGACATAATGACTGTGTTTACCTAACCTAAGAAGTATAGAAAAGTTATAGTATGATTTTTCTTTATAACTTTCCAGTCTATAGAAGCGAACTGTGCAGAGAAACAGATGAGACCTTGCAACAGAAGTTGGAAACTTATGCTGGATAATTTTCTTTGTCATAACTATTATTTGATTGCTTTCGTATCTTCCTTTCTTCTTTTTTTAAACCATGATTGTTTTAAGCTTTCCTACTGCCAGTTTGATTCCTGGTCCTGTTTAGTCTTTCTTGTTTCTAACTTACATATTCCATAATGATGTTTCTTTGGATTTCAATTAATGATTTTCTCTGTAGGTTTTATTCACATCTAAAATTTGTTGGACTGAAAAATGAAAGAGAAGTGTATATATAAAATATAATGTAATACTTGACGGTGACCGAAGAATGGGTTTCTAAGAACTTTTGCACAGAGGGTTTTATTAAGAAAGTGTCTCTTGAAATTTGTGAGGTTGGTTTGAAAGAACTTCTTCCAGAAAACAGAGATGGTAAATCTGTGGCACATGTATTACCACTCCTGTACCCCATGATGGATGTGCTAATAATCACAATGTCCTTAAAAAAAAAGTATAGGAAAGTTATAGTATGATTTTTCTTTATAAATTTCCAGTCTATACAAGCTATAGAAAAGTTATAGTATGATTTGTCTTTATAAATTTCCAGTCTGTAGAAGCTAACTGTGCAAAGAAACAGATGAGATTTTGCAGCATAAGTTGCTATCTTTCTTTCATTGCCTTTCTAGAGTTATGATTTCAGGTGATCTAATGACATCTAGAGACTTTTTAAATTTGTTCATAATTCACCTTTACCATTATCCTCCACCCAATGTATCAGAGGCTTAACAAGATTGCCAGGTTGGCTCACATTTAAGGTGGAGGTGATGTCATTTTTTTAAAAAGCTAGGAGTCAACATATGTTAGTCCTGACTGCTCTGTTTATTAACTCTGAGATCCTGTGTGAAAATATGAGCTTCATTTTTCTTTTCTGTAGAATGGGACTGTAGCAAACTAGGCCAAGTGCATTCTCATTTAGGGGTTAACAAGGATTAGGTATAGCAGAATAAAATAGAGCTAACATGGTCTTCAATTCATTCACAAACCTGTAGCCTAGAAAGCTATTAACTTCACAAAGTAGAAACTCTGTTCTCTATTGGCAGTGTCCTTGGCGCTCAGCTGAGTTCTTGACACATAGTAGATGCTCAGAAACGATTATTTAAGTGAATGAATAGTATATTTTGCACTTTACTTAAAACAAATTTAGTACCATCTGTTTGTCTTTTACTCAGAATTATATAGCAAAATCCTTACCATCGACCATATATCTCTGTATATCTTTACCTATATTTATCTACATATGTATAATATATACATATAAACGATAATCCTCACAACTTTTTTTTAATGTTTTTAATTTTTATACAATTTGTTATGGTTGCTTTCCGTTTACAGTTATTACAAAATATTGGTTATATTCCCCATGTTGTACAGTACATTCTTGAGCCCATCTGACACCTGATAGTTTGTTCCTCCCCCTGCCCCCCACAACGAGTGACCACTGGTTCTCTGTATCTGTGAGTCTACTTCTTTTTTTGTTATATTCACTAGTTTGTCTCACAACAGTATTTTGACTTAGAAACATTACAGAGGAGGGAATTAAGGCACTGAGAAGATAGGAGAGTTATCCAGAGTCATACAGAGCTAGGATTTCAAACACTGGCAGTGTAGCTTTGGAGTCAAGTTCATAATCATTCTGCTTATATACCTCTCCAAGCAAGTATAGTGACACCTGATTACCAAAGAATTCGCCTTACAGTGACACACTTTTTTCTAGAAATTTCCTTGTCCCCTGTACAAATGATTCAGGAGACATAGGGTACGTTTGGGGCGATGAGATTCCTTCCTTATTCAGTAGGATATTTCCTTACTCCCTCACCTTCTAGAACAGCAGGTTCCCTGATCTATTTTACCCACTGAAGCAGTGTCACTGCCTTTCTTGGGACTGCCTCTTCCCCAGTGACAGAAATATCACACAGGGCTATGCTCTGGGCAGACTTCCACCAATGTAGAGTGGCAGTGTTTTGATCCCTAGATATTTGGCTTTTCCACTTGGTTGAGTCCAATTCCTGAACCAGGCTTCAGTGCCTTCAACCCGGGCCCTGACCTCCCCATGCAAGACCTCTGTCTCTAAAATCTCCACTGTCTTCTTTTACCCAGCTCCCACTGTGATTCTGGTACGCCCCTCAAGTAACAAGCTGACTGAAAGATGTTTGTTTGTGGAAGATTTGTCCAAGTGTCACTAGGTATGACTGACTGCCAAAAGACACCAGGTGTTTTAGAGAACAGAAACTATTTTGAGGTTGGGGAGGTTATAGAAGGTTTTCATGAGGAGACTGAGCTGAGTTTTAAAGAAGTGCTTTTACTTACTTTTCTCAAATAATCCTAACAAACCTATGAGGTGGACAGGTGGAGAAGAATGGGGAGAGGAACCCAGGCGAGAGTAGTGGCATGAGCAAAAGCCTGGGAGTAGACAAGTGCAACGCATATTTTTGGATCAATGAGCAAACAAACCTGTATACAGTATAAAAATTAGTGAAGGATAACAGCTGGAAAGGTAGGCCATGTTACAGCCTTGAAAAGTTGGTTCAGGGCTTCCCTGGTGGCGCAGTGGTTGGGAGTCCGCCTGCCGATGCAGGGGACACAGGTTCGTGCCCCGGTCCGGGAGGATCCCGCATGCCGTGGAGAGGCTGGGCCCGTGGGCCATGGCCGCTGGGCCTGCGCGTCCGGAGCCTGCGCTCCGCGACGGGAGAGGCCATGCGCGCCCGGAGCCTGCGCTCCGCGACGGGGGAGGCCACGGCGGTGGGCCGCCCGCCTACAAAAAAAAAAAAAAAAAAAAAAAAGTTGGTTCAGAGTGAGAGAAAAGAATTTGGAGATCACTTTATTTTTTTTAATTTACTTATTTTTGGCTGCATTGGGTCTTCGTTGCTGTACGCGGGTTTTCTCTAGTTGTGGTGAACAGGGGCTACTTTTCGTTGTGGTGCGCGGGCTTCTCATTGCAGTGGCTTCTCTTGTCACGGATCACGGGCTCTAGGCGCGTGGGCTTCAGTAGTTGTGGCGTGCGGGCTCAGTAGTTGTGGCTTGTGGGCTCTAGAGTGCAGTCTCAGTAGTTGTGGTGCACGGGCTTAGTTGCTCCGCGGCATGTGGGATCTTCCCAGACCAGGGATCGAACCCATGTCCCCTGCATTTGCAGGCGGATTCTTAACCACTGTGTCACCAGGGAAGTCCAGAAATCACTTTAGTAAGAGGCAGATTTAGGATTTTTACCCAGGTCCTTTCATCTATGTACAGTGCTCTTCCCATATATTAGCCACAAATATTTTTAAACACGTGGAATCATATCACAGGCAGCATTGATGGGAGAAAGTCAGAAAAAGGCACCATGCAGCCTTAAGACATAAAAGAACAATACTTGCTTTGCTCTAATGGTGGTGACAGACGAGAAGTAGCTTATAGGCTAGTTA
Source organism: Physeter macrocephalus (assembly GCF_002837175.3). Taxonomy (NCBI): domain Eukaryota; kingdom Metazoa; phylum Chordata; class Mammalia; order Artiodactyla; family Physeteridae; genus Physeter; species Physeter macrocephalus. The sequence continues at coordinate 142,302,119 of NC_041217.1, forward strand.
AGTGTATTTAAGCTGAAAGTTCTCAGTAGGCTTAACTGGTCTCCTAAAATCACTGCAGCAGTGACTTTTCTCTACCCCCAACAATCTGTTTTCCTATCTCTCAGTCTCGGTTAAGTTCACCTCATCGGAGTTAAATGGCAAACTTGTAGAAAGTTCTACTTTTGGACATCACTTATAACATATACTTTTAAAAATCCCAGTCGTAAGCAGAGAGTGAATGTCAGAGATGAGCTCTTAGACAAACTGAGAGCCAAAATATATCTAAATAAACATACTCTCCACTGGGTGGCACTTATAAGAATGTCATATAAGCTCTTGAGAAGAGATGAGAAACATCTAAATAAACTTTGTTCACCTAGGAAAAAAATATTTTACTAAGTATTGGTCAACATCTGGATGTCTTTGGTGTGGAAAAGATTAAGTAATGTATTTGGTTGCTCTGTGTATGTTTCAGAATACATATTAACTAAGTTAAATATAGTTGTCATAAGGTGTAAAACACTTAACTTATACCAATAAGGTATAAAGCATAAGGTATAAAACACTTAGCTTATACCAATAAACACTTAACCAATACCAATATTGGCATCTAGGCTTAAATTCTTTAAAAAAAATTTTTTTTAATTTTTATACAATTTTAAAGGTTACTTTCCATTCACAATTATTACAAAACAAAATAGCAGCTATATTCCATGCATTGTACAGCACATCCTTGAGCCTATCTTACACCCAATAGTTTGTATCTCTCACTCCCTCACCCCTAAATCACCCCTCCCCCTCCCCATTGGTAACCCCTAGCTTGTTCCCTATATCTGTGAGTAGGCTTAAATTTCTTAAAAGACAAATAATTGTTCATTGCATCTGGAAACACCTACATGATAGTCCTTCCTTCTGTCAAAGAGCCAAAGATTAAGTTGTGTGTGTGTGTGTTTCAAATTGCGAAATTAACTAAGTCCACTATTCTAGGCACCTTTTTATTTATCATCTTTTAATATTGTCAACCAAGATATTATTCTTATCTCTCATATGACGAAACTGAAATCTTACGAGGTCAAGCGACTTACCTGGGAAATGACATTAAATATCAAAACTAGGATCCTAGGCCAGGTTTTCTGCATCCAAGTACCTGGCATATAATAGGAACTTAATAAATGTTTATTGAATGGCTAAGTTATAGACTCTGAGTAACGATATGGTTAGTATAGCTTATTCAGCAAATAACTCTAAATTATGAAGTAATTATAGGGAAGAAGGGCAAAGTCAAGAGAAATCTGCACATGTTTGCGATTACTTTCTCCCCTTCATCAGTCTTGTGGGTTAGAAGCAATATATTCAATATCTTATTTTCTCCCTTCTGCCCTCCACCAGAGGGTGCTCATAAGCAATTAAATAACATAAAGCAGTAGAGACAGAAATTGAGAAACCAGTACCATTTTAATTCTCAACATGGATAATTGGCCTCTGTGCAAAATGGTTGACTTTAAAACAGAACTCTTGATTCAGTTGAAATAGCTTCTTCGGCTTAAAGTTGCCTTGCAAATAACAACTTGTCTGCTTGCCTGTGCTACTATCTTTATGCAAGTAAACCTGACCATTTTTGCTAAATAGGTGTGGGAAAGACTATGCCACTAGGCAGCATCAGTCTGGTCTAATAGGGCAGTATTTCTTGCATAATTTAATGCTCTTCAGTAGTATTCTAGTATTCTGAAGTATTTCAGATACTCTTCTAAGTGTACTCATTAGAATCAATAGTAGGATTCAAGGATGCTGTTATTATCTATATATTTAGTTTATAAAAATACATCTAATTCTGTTGCAGTGGGCAACTTTTTATCTCCCTATAGTGTAATCTGGTTTTAGGGGCTAGGATGCAATAGAAGATTTTTTTAAAAAACTTTTGTGTTGAGCATCCTTTTTTTTTTTTGATAGAAATAACTCAAGGTAATGTTGGACCAAGTGCAGAGAAGCATGAAGGTGGGCAATCATAATGTGGAAAAGTAGCATCAGGTGATTCTCCTTGTTCTGAAGCTCCCCAGCAGATTAAAAGAAACAAACAAAAGAACAAGTCAGAAGCATTTTTGATTATTTTCATATGTATTTCCTAACATTTTTTAGAAATTTGAGGTCATTAAATCAAGAAAGTTACTATTTTACAACTAACTATAACGTCTGAAGAACACAGTTAACATTATTTAGTAGAAAGATGTAGGATACGAGTCAAGAGAATATGTTTATGCTGTCATTAAGCAGATATGTGACTTGGGGCAAACAATTTTACCTCTCTACATCTCAGTTTCTCTCCCTGTTAAATGCGAGGATTAGACTAGATCTTGTGAGAAGAAACTGCCTTTCATTTGGAATCTGTTAAGGATGATGGGACTCCTGATAGAATAAGTTAAAGAATAGGCTGCTGATACATTTCCCTCTGGAGATTCTCAGTGCTAGTTTGGAATGGAGCTGGGGATGCTTGACAGGGAGTGTATGGCAGCAACACTTAACTCAGTTAAGCTTCAAGATCTGTGGTCTCCTGCCTGGGATGCCAACAATTGATGAATTCTAAGGACCCTTCTGACTCTAGTATCTTATGAGTCTAAAATGAAGCCATCTGTAGGAAGCCATCCTTGCTTCTTCCAACTCTGCTTTCTTGTATGATAACATTCATGTTTATGTACATAACAAAAAAACCTCAGAATTTGTTACTGTTGGTTTGTTTCATTAAACCTTACCAACTTGTCAAATCAATTGGGCACTATAACACAGCAAGGCCAGACAGAGGACACAGTATTTTAGCTATTTACACAGGAGTTTTGTAGATAATTGATCTTGACTTATACATCTCTTATGATATTCTATTGGTTCCAGATTATTATTAGTCACTTCCTTTTTAACAGTGTGTTTTTTTATGAGGTGACTAAACTGCTATTTAACCCTGCTACAAGAATGTGACAGTGGGCTAGTCCAGACAAGTGGAGGTGCACTTGGTAACTAACATTCTTAATAAGCTTGCTTCAACCTGCCACAAATTAAAAGCTCTGTGACTTTTCTAGCACATAAGTGATTTAAAAAAAAAAAAAAGCTTGGATTGTGAATAAATAAGCTTTTTTGATTTGCACTCTGGTTGGCAGTAAATGAAACTTCAGCCTCATGATTCAGTTTTGCTTAAAACTACCTTAATAATCTGTCTAGCTAAGCAGTGAGCTTCTGAAAATTTTAAAGGGGTGATCCAGCCGTCATCTTCGGGGCTCCGTAAAAAGGCTTCGTGTTGCTCAGAAACATGATGTAGTTGAAAACTCCATGGCCTTTGGAGTAAAATCTGCTTTTCCACTTAGTGGTTGATTGATCTTACATAAATTATTCTACCTCTCTAAGGCTGTTTTATGATTTATACAATCATGATTGTCTTTAATTTGTAGGATCATCATGTAGGGTAGACATATGTTAAGCACTTAATATATAGTACCTGGCAAATTGATGGTATCTAGGAGTAGCTGTTTTAATTAAGCCAAAGAAAGTAATTATTGTTTATCAGACCATAAGACAACATATAGTAGGGCCTTAATAGTTGTTTGATTGAATTCTTTTTAAATGGCTCTGAGATAAGACTGCCTGAGTTTAATTTTGGTTTCCTACTCAGTATCTGTGTGACCTTGGGCAAGCTTCTTAATCTATGTAAGGCTTAGTATCCTCATCTTTAAAAAGGGGATTATAATAATACCTATCTGGCAGGGTTATTGTGAGAACTAAGTGGAGTAATGCATATAAAGCAATTTGCACAATACCAGTACATATTAAACATATTAAACTCTCAATAATAGCAATTAGTTAAAAAATATTTTTAAAACTACTGAGTGGTTTCATGGGTAAATATACGTATTTCAAAACTTATCAAATGATACTCTTCAAAATATGTGTAGTTATTGTAGATCAGTTTTACCTCAGTAAAGCAATACTTAGTGATTGTGTGTGTGTGTGTATATGTGGTATGTATATATATATATTTTAAAACATTATTTCTTTTTTTATTATTTATTTATTTATTGGCTGCGTTGGGTCTTTGTTGCTGTGCGCAGGCTTTCTCTAGTTGTGGCAAGCGGGGGCTGCTCTTTGTTGCAGTGCGGGAGCTTTTCATTGCAGTGTCCTCTCCTGTTGTGGAGCACGGGCTCTAAGTGCATGGGCCTCAGTAGTTGTGGCACGCAGGCTTAGTTGCTCTGTGGCATGTGGGATCTTCCCAGACCAGGGATCGAACCCGTGTCCCCTGCACTGGCAGGCAGATTCTTAACCACTGCACCACCAGGGAAGCCCCTATATATTCTTCATATTGTGTTGATTGTATTCAATGCTGGTGCCCAATAGCATTCCCAAACCTGGATGGAATTAATTATGCTGGTGTCAAGATGATGACAAGCTTGAAAAACATGGTTGTAAAAAAACTTTCTTTTATTAATGTTCTTTTTGAAACACAAGGGAATTGTATTTTACAAACTGATTTTTTAAAGATACACATAGTAAAGCTATACTTTCAGAACTGTTAGTTTGTGTTACTAAGTGTGTCCCATGCAGGGTGAGGATCCTGCAGGTGACTGAACTGAATTTTCTTAGTGATTTATTAAGATCACAGTCCATTAGAGTTGGAAGGGATCTCAGAGGTCATCCATGTGGGTTGCTCCCATATTTTACAAAAGAGAATGTTAATTCTCCTGATGACTGGCTCAAGGTCCCATAACCTGGTCTCCTAAATACTTGTTCAATACTTTTAAAATGTCTTAATGTGTCATTAACAGTGAGGAATAAAGACAGGCTACAAGTGTGTATTTGGGAAAAGGCTAAAATTTGGCTACAAAATAAAAATACTTTTAAGAGCTAATCCATATGTTTAGAGAAAGCATTACTGAGAAGGCCCTAATAAACACCCTGAGGACCAAGCCTAAAGTAATAATACTTGTCAGAGATAGCCAGTGATCAATTATGATGGTTTACAGGAGTTGTCTTTTGCACATTGTTTTGGTATTTCATTTTAATTTGTTTCTAAGGAAATTATGTAAGAGGAAACATTGAGAAGATTCTCAAACTTCATAGAAGAATGTGCTTTGGAGGCTTCTCAGTTGTTTCAAATAATTGCCATTATTATTTATGAAAATTGGTTTCATCTGCACACATTGCATACTCCAGCAGTTCACAGCTTTTTGGTCTCAGGATCCTTTTGTACTCTTAAAAAGTCATCAAGACGCCAAAGAGCTTTGGTTTATGTGGATTATATCTACTGACATTTGTCATATTCAAGATTAATATTGAGAAAAATTAAATGTTTACGATAATAACAAATTGATTATATGTTAATATAAATAGCATTTCTTTATGGAAAGTAACTCTATTTTCCAAAAAAGAAAATTAGTGAGTAGAGTGATGTTTTACACTTTTACATATCTCCTTAACGTCCGGCTTAATTGAAGACAGTTGTATTCTCATATCTTCTGAATTCAGCCTGTTCTGATATGTTGTTTTTGTTGACATATATGAAGAAACCCTGTCCTCACACAGATCTGTAGTTGGAAAAGTGAGGAGTATTTTAATAGTCTTTTCAGATAATTGTGAATATTCTTCTTTGATACTAAACTGACAAGTGATAGTTTTCTAAAGGCTGGTTTCAATGTGGAATCTGGAGCCATATCAATGTACTTTTTGTACTTTGTTACAGCAATATCCCTTGGTCTGTCTTGCACTTTGAGTAGATCCTTTACCCATGCCTGATTTTACAACGTCATGCATTCATTGTTATTTGGAGAGTATTGGTCCTCTGAGTTATACAGATTTTCTAATGTTGAAAGATTTCATTATATAATACCAAAAAATCACTTCTGCTAATATCACCTCCGATCTCATTAGAAAAGTCTTTAAGCATTAGGGAGCTATTGAGTCCGTGGTGGCTGATGGTTTTCCAAAATTTTAATTTTGTTTTGTTTTGTGGTTTTGTGTGTGTGTCTGTGGTACGTGGGCCTCTCACTGTTGTGGCCTCTCCCATTGTGGAGCACAGGCTCCGGGCGCACAGGCTCAGCGGCCATGGCTCACGGGCCCAGCCGCTCCGCGGCATGTGGGATCTTCCCGGACCGGGGCACGAACCCATGTCCCCTGCATCGGCAGGCGGATTCTCAACCACTGCGCCACCAGGGAAGCCCCTAATTTTTAATTTTGAAAACTCAAATTTTGTCATTGGCAATTAATACTTCCAGACTTGTGCCTTGAAGTAACAAGCTTGCTTCATTCATTTTGGAGGAGAATCCTGTCAAATACCTAAATCTGAATAACCATAGTTTGTCTGCCAGTCATTTAAGTAATAATAGTGTTCCATGGAAAAAGTAACTGGTTCAGAACACAACTCAATTATATAGGTGCTTTTCCCTCAGCACAACCTTAATTCTCTGCTGTGCAGTGTGAGTGCTTTATGCATACTTCCCAGTTGTCACATAGAATATTAAAAGGCATGTGCTCAAGAGTCAAGTTTAATTAAAGGTAATAATTTTTGCCCATTCAACAGCGACATTCTTAAGTGAAATTGGCATTTTTACAGTGAGTACATGGCACTGGAGACTTTAACACAATATGGTGTCACTATTTTGGTTTGTGCTAAGGTACCAGCAGTTTTGCCCACCATTGCTTTTTTACCATCAGTGTAAAAAACAATGAAAAAGTCAAATACTATATAAGTATTTATTTAGAAAATTATTTTGACTTTGTGGAACCCCGAAAATGTTCTTAAGAGCCTTGTGTTTATAGACCACACTTTGAGAATCATTGGCATAGTTAATGTCTTCCTAAGAAAATACTAAATACTTTCTATAAGAAGAAAAGAAAAAAACTTCAAGCAGATTTTAAGAGTATTCACTAACTGTTGGAATATCTACTGTGTGGCAAATGTATTCTTTAAGCCAGTCTCACAGAAAGCCTGTTAGGAGAGGTAATATTAAACATTTTTATAGATGAAGAAACTGAGCTTTGAGATATAAAATATTGATTGGAGTAAATAGTAGAACAGTGACTAGCCAAAGTGAATTTGAACTCAGGACACTCTGACTTTAAAAGTCCTTGCTTTCAAGAGAATTAGAAGACAAGCCACAGACTGGGGGAAAACATCTACAAAAGATACATTTGATAAGGGACTGTTATCCAAAATATACAAAGGACTCTTAAAACTCAACAAGAAAACAAACAACTTAGTTAAAAAAATGGGCCAAAGACCTCAGGAGACACCTCACCAGAGAATATACACAAATGACAAAAAACCATAGGAAAAGATGTTACATCACATGTCATCAGGAAATGCGAATTAAAATAACAGTGATATACCACTACACACTTATTAGAATGGCCAAAATCCAGCACACTGACAGCACCAAATGCCGGTGAGGATGTAGAGCAACAGGAATTCTCATTTGTTGCTGGTGGGAATGCAAAATGGTTCAGCCACTTAGAAGACAGTTTGGCAGTTTCTTACAAAAATAAATATACTCTTACCATATGATCTAGCAATTGTGCTCCTTGGTATTTACGCAAGGGAGTCGAAAACTTATGTTCACCCAAAAGCCTATACACAGATGTTTATAGAAGCTTTATTCATAATTGCCATAACCTGGAAGCAACCTAGATGTCCTTCAGTAGGTGAACGGAGAAATAAACTGGTACATCCAGACAATGGGATATTATTCCCCACTAAAAAGAAATGAGCTCTCAATTCATGAAAAGACATAGATGAATTTTAAATATGTATTATTAATTCAAAAGGTCCATGCTACTACATTCACCTGTCTCCTGTTATTAAATAGAAAGAGTTGCTTTTAACAAATCCACAAGAATTTTTTAAGTGCCTGCATTTTCCTCAGATTATTTATTAACACTGCAGATTTACTTGATTTTGGTCATTTTTCTTCAAGTCTAATTTTTTTTTTAATAAATTTATCTATTTATTTATTTATTTTTGGCTGTGTTGGGTCTTTGTTGCTGCACATGGGCTTTTCTCTAGTTGCAGCGAGCGGAGGCTACTCTTTGTTGCAGTGCAGGCTTCTCACTGCGGTGGCTTCTCTTCTTGTGGAGCACGGACTCTAGGTATGCAGGCTTCAGTAGTTGTGGCTTGCGGGCTCAGTAGTTGTGGCTTGCGGGCTCTAGAGCTCAGGCTCAGTAGTTGTGGCACACAGGCTTAGTTGTTCCGCGGCATGTGGGATCTTCCCGGGCCAGGGCTCGAACCCATGTCCCCTGAATTGGCAGGCAGATTCTTAACCACTGCACCACCAGGGAAGCCCTCTTCAAGTCTAATTTAAAAACAAATTTGACATCCTTATGGTACTGAGTCCAAGCTCATACTGCTCACCACATGACAGGCCAATAAATCGAGTTGCTGAGGCAAGGAATAGTGACTTCATTTGGAAAGCCAGCAGACCGAGAAGATGGTGTACTAGTGTCCCAAAGAACCATCTTACCTGAGTTAGAATTCAGGCTTCTTTTATATTAAAAGGGGAGGGGTGTTGTTGGTTGTTGCAAACTTCGTAGTGCCGGAATCCTTTGCTCTTGCAGCTGTCCACATAGATAGGTCCAGTCACAGTGTTCCTGTAAACCTCCAACAAGACAAATGTTATTTTCTGTTCTGCAGCTTTTTATCTGTATATGAATGGAAAAGTTTTATACGTTTGAAGGTCAGAGCCTTGAGAATGGGCTATCATGTATATTTTCAGGCTATAGGCAACATTCCTAACTTGTAGAAAAAGCAGTTAGAATACAGAGGTTAAAGTAAAAGAAACGGATCCAATATGGAGTCACATTTGTTCTTCCCTGTTACACTTTCAGTCATCAGCTGACAAGAAGAATCAGCCTGAATTCTTGCCTACTGTGGCTATCATGCTTAAAAATGTGGTCTTATTTTTAAAATGTAAATACCGTAAAATTGCTTATTTTTGTAAAGAGGAGTTTGTTGAACAGTTTAAAATATATAAGCTTTGTGTGTTAATGTAGTAGAATATATACTTGTCAAATTAATTCATTAATTTAGCATTATTTTGAATCACTGTTATGTTCTCACTGGTCATTTTATCCCAAGCCACAGGTACTCATTCACAGAATAACAAAAAGCATTTGTTGAGCATCTACTGTGGGCTAGGCATTGTTCTTAATGCTTTACACGTATTAGCTCAGGCTTATCCCAACCCTGTGAGAAAGTACTAGTCTAATACTATCTCTGTTATGTATCATTAGGGCAGCTATGGTTTTTTTGTTTTTTTATTTGTTTAGTTTCATCTGTCTTATAGGTGTATATTCATCATCTTCCCAAGACATTATTCAAAATATCTTTTAAAGGCCTATTTATAAGGACTTCCAACACTTGCAGTTGTGAGATTATACCTCTAAGAATAATCATGAAATTGGTGTTAAATATCCTTGTCTCCTTTATTAACCAATTCTGACAGATGAGCTCTGTAAGCACCTGAAGCATCATTGACAGGAGAGGGGAAGGGTTATTTCAGGCTAATTTGTTTTTCCCAAACAGTCTATTGTAGTTAAAATTAAAGTATTTGAGGGAGCACTCTGTAATATGAGAACCTTTGTAAACACAAATATAAGGTAACCTTTTTGGAGAAAGAATTTTAGATAAGACCTAATCTTATATTTTGGTATTTTAGGTATATAAGTGTCTTATGGAATTTCTTTGATTCTATGTCTCTCCTACAATTTATATTTTTTAGGTTTCATAATACTCATATCTGATTTCCATGTACATTAAAGCCATTTATTTTAATCTCAGAGATATTTTTCTTTTTTCACTCAACTGTAGGGATTGTTAACAATTTTCTGAATAATAAGCTTAGGAGAGAACTAGACAGGCCCCGTTCTTGCCCTCATAGAACCTTCTGCAGTGTTAAGCTAGACTTAACAGGTTTTTTTGTCCTCTCCACTTTTCAGTTACAAATATTATCTGTATTCTTATTCATTACATAGCCAAGATCTGTGTTTATTTCCAGTATAAGTTCAAGCTTAAATTTATGGCATTCGCTCAAATGGGGATCATTGTTCTTTACATAGAAAGGCTTTATTGAGTATTTCTGTTCCTAGAGATTACCAGTTTACAAATTTTTCCATCCCACCAATGTGTTTAAGTATGCAAGTTCAAGGAGGTAACGAAAGAGTATAACTCAGTGTTACTTTCTGGGGAAAAACTGCTTTAACCTAGTACAGTGAAGGACTGTGACTCATTTCAAAATCTATTTCAACTCTTTTTTTCTTTTTTTTTTTGCGGTACGCGGGCCTCTCACTGTTGTGGCCTCTCCCGTTGCGGAGCACAGGCTCCGGACGCGCAGGCTCAGCGGCCATGACTCAGGGGCCCAGCCGCTCCGCGGCATGTGGGATCTTCCCGGACCGGGGCACGAACCTGTGTCCCCTGCATCGGCAGGCGGACTCTCAACCACTGCGCCACCAGGGAAGCCCTATTTCAACTCTTTATTCAGTTTTTTTCTGGCTATATTAGACTTAATTCTTTGACTTCCCATCATGGCAGATGCAGAGATTCAGAATGGGTTCAAAAATTCAATATAGGATAAAGTCAAGATTCCTTTATTTTACTGTTTAATTCTACATACTTGCTGCACACCTGGGGGTATAATCTTCTGGATACTTAAGGATTGGGAGAGGTTGGTGAAAAAGTAGGTTAAAGCAATCTTGTGATTGAAAGATTACCATTATATAGAGGTTAATTAACTAATATGATGTATGTAAATCTAAATGTAAATTTTCAACTATAAAGTCAAACAAACCTGCAAATTTCTAGTCAAACAAACCTAGAAATTTCTTTTTCTAATTTCTTGAAAAATAAATACTCCAATGATAATGATACTGGTTATTTACAATTACATAATGATTTGATTTCACATACATTATATTATTGGCTCTTCATACCAACTCTGTGAGAGAAATAGAACAATTGTATTACATCATTTTCTAAGTAAGAAAACTGAAGTACAGAAATTCTAAGTGATTTTGCCCATTGTCGTTGAGTGCTTTAGCCAGCCTGGAACCTCCGCCTTCTGACTTCACATCTGTTATAGCTTTGGTCATGAGTCCCAGCAAACCTTTACTGTAGCCCTAACTTCTTGAAATCACTCTGTAAGTAACTATTGTCCCTTCCAAGGGGTCCCCAGCTCTACTGAGACTGTTATATAATTAATCCCAGCTTGACTCATTTGTATACCTTTTTCTGTCTCTGTTCCTATGTGTATCTCTTGTCTCCCCGACTGGTATATCTGTTCCCTTAAAACAGACACTATGCCTTATATTTAATCAATGCCGGGCACATAGAAATTCTTGACCCTTTAATTTCCTCAGTGTTGAGTGAGACCTACTTGTTCAGCTATAGACTAAGGAGAAAGTGCTGGCCACTGTCCTCTTATCTTCAGGAATTTTAGTAGCTGTGGGGAAGGTTAATATTGATAACTGTGGAGACAAGCCCATTAAAGAGCCAGCCCATTTGTAGTACCATGTACTTTTAGTGAGCACCTTCGTCCAGCTCCTCCTAAAATATGTCCTCTTTTAATTTACGATTGGTCTGTATGCAGAGATAGTCACAGTGGAAGTTAATCACCATTCCTCTTTGCCAGGTCCTAAAAATAATGACCATTGGAGTGATAACAGCTCTTCTGCCTATTTCAGTATAGTTTCAAAGCCATCTTTTCTTATCTTATTCTTTGTAACCCTTTCAAAAGTCCATCGAGGTAGTTAGGGCAGGGATTACTCACCTCAATTAATAGAAGAGGGAACTCTAGCTTAGAACAGAGAAATGACTTTTCCAAGATCAGGAAGCTAGGTGGTACTTAAATTGAGATTTTTCTGGCTCTTCCAGTTCTCTTTCCATTATACTACACTGCTTCTGATTGTCAGTGACATTTACCATCATTACCATTTCATTACCAGAGGATTTCAGAGTGAGGGAGGAGAACTTTTTTCAAATGAAAAAATGAAGGCAGCGTGTCTTGAAATTTTGCCTATGCTTCTTATCCAGCTTAGCTTTGCTTTTATTTGTACTGAAATGAAATAAATTGAGCTAATTGTGACAATTATTTTGATAGATATGATTGAATAGAAATGACAGTCATTGCAGTTTTGCTTTTATTTATTTATTTTATTAATCAGGCCTTCTAGCATTTGTAAAGTACAATGCCAAAATATCTAGGTGCAAAAGCAAACAAACAGAAACCTCTAATGAGACTAAAGGAAAGATAACAAAAAAACTCATGATTTTTATCTGTATAATCTATATGAAAGCACACACCACACATGATTGAAAATACCTGGATATTTAGGTGACATTTGCATTTTCCATTCCAGTATTTGTCTTCAGATAATTAGCCTAATTATAACACGTTTGAATTGTAGTTAGGACTGGCCCACTATTGTCTGGTCCCTATGAATTTACAAATATTTGGGTTTCCTCATATATCAATTTAATTCACACCTCCCCCAAAGTTACAATGAATGCTTTCAGTGTGCTAGTGGATACCCTATTTTGTTTCTAATAATAATAAAAGGAACTTCACTGTATATCATCATTACATTAAACGTGGGTCATTTTACTAACACCAAAGAAAAATACCGTCTTTTGGCTGTTTAATATTGTTTTAATTCTTTTATGCAGACAAAAGTGACATGCATTCATATTTTCCTAAATTTAATTTAAATCTCAAAATAGTTATTTAATATCAGACCCAAAATAAAATTCAATAGAAATAAATATATATTACTTTCATTGTTTTGGCTAAACTTGGTTAGCGTTTTAGATCATAATGGTAATAAAACTGAATGTCTGTGTGCCAGGTACTGTGCTAGGTGCTTTACATATATTATAGACTCATCAGCTCTAATGATCTGAAATTGTGGATTAATATTGATTAGAGCATAAATGGCATTGTTACCATGTATAGAAATGTGTTTTTTTTTTAATGCCTTCGGCAAACACGCTTCCAAGTACCCTTCAAAATAGATTTATAAAGTACTGCCCTGGGAATTGGGAAATGGAGGTGTTATTCTACTAATCAGAAAAGTAACAGACATGCTGGGGTGGGGAGGTGTATATGATTAGCTTTATTTTAAGCTTGTTACAGTTTCCTGGAGCTCCAGTCTATTGTCTAATGAAAAATAGCCTTGCTGTTGTAACATCCATATATGGAAAAATTTTCAAAGTCTTCCTTTGAATGTAATGCCTAGGCTACTAGAGTGAACTTTCTAATCTTGCTTCAGAAATAATAGAAAATATCTGAAAAGTAAAATTTTTTTGTGAAATATGACTTCATTTTGTTTACAAATGATGGATTCTACCTTTTGCAGATGTGTCTTGCTGAATCAGGGCTCTCTTATCCGTGCCATCGACTTACAGTGGGAAGAAGATCTTCACCTGCACAGACCCGGGAGCAATCCGAAGAGGTAAGCCTGTTTGCTTGCTTTTCATTGAACAGAAGGCCTATCCTCCACTCACATGCCCACTTCCTATTCTTTTTTATCTGCCACAGCAGTGAATAGATAAAGTTAATGTAGCGTGAATAAAGTCTCAGTAAATTCTTAAAGGCAGAAACTTTCCATGTGAGATTATTGCTAATGTGCTCCTTCTTGTTCTGTAAGTTTCATGTTTCAAACAGACAGAATTTGGGTGGATTGGTTGAAATAATTTTTACTTAGAACTGTCAGGTTAACAAAGGAATTTCCTTTGCTGCTGACCATATAGTTGAGTACATTTATTAGGATTCATCCTGAAGGTCCTTTAACTCATTGAGTTGGAGCACCTTCTGTGAGCCAGGCATTGTCCTCAATACTAGGTAACAAAGATGAATAACAATGTACCTATACCAAGGTGCTCAGTCAAAGGTGATAAATTAGTAAACCAATAATAATGACTTAATGTAATAAATGCAGTGATGGCAGTACATACAGGGTGCTGTAGAAACAAAGAGGGGCAAGGAGATTGAACATGTTTATGTATGTGATATGCCTACATGTGTCTTTGTGGGTCTGAACTATATTAAAAGACAGTATCTTGGGCTTCCCTGGTGGCGCGGTGGTTGAGAGTCCGCCTGCCGATGCAGGGGACCATGGGTTCGTGCCCCGGTCTGGGAGGATCCCACGTGCCGTGGAGCGGCTGGGCCCATGAGCCATGGCCTCTGAGCCTGCGCATCCGGAGCCTGT